>NC_061122.1:2039058-2110044 GCF_002878395.1 Capsicum annuum | reverse complement strand
TTCCGCCCGAATATCCACGAAAAATTAAATGGACCATACTTGGATGATCCCCAGCCTTCCTGGCATGCATCGATCGATTTTCGACCAACAGCACGCCTGGATCTCGAGCCCACCCCCAAAACTGTGGGCTATAACAAATCGATTTGGCTCGAAAATGCCACATTCATGCCGTTTCGCCAGTTCATCCACCCAAATGGCCATGAAAAATTAAACAGGCCACACTGGGATGATCCCCAACCTCCCTGGCATGCCACAGTAAATTTTTGGCCCACAACACACCCGGACCCCAGGCCCACCCTCAAAACCGTGGGCTACAACATACCAATTTTGCCCGGAAACACCCGTTCGTGCTATTTTGCCTATTTTTTCACCCAAATGGTGATGAAAATTTAAATGGACCACACTAGAATGATCCCCAACCTCCTTGTCATGCCCCAGTTGATTTACGACCCACGGCATGCCCACCCCCAAAATTGTGGTCTATAGCACATCGATTTGGCCCGAAAATGCCCTGTGCACGCTGTTTCTCCCATTTCCACCCAAATGGCCAAAAAGAATTAAACGGACCATCCTGGGATGATCCCTAACCTCCCTGGCACGTTCCGGTCAACTTTTGGCCCACCGCACACCCGGACCCTAGGCCCTCCCCCAAAATTGTGAGCTATAGCACACTGATTTGGCCCAAAAATGCCCCGTTCATGCTGTTTCTACCGTTTGTCCACCCAAATGGCCATAAGAAAAATAAACGGACCATACTAGGATGATGCCTAACCTCCCTGGCTTGCCCAGGGTAATTTTTCGCCTACAGTATGCCCGAACCCCGAGCCCATCCCTAAAACCGTGGGATATAGCATACCGATTTGGAACAAAAATGCCGCGTTTGTGCCGTTTCGCCTATTTGACCACCCAAAGGGCCACAAAAAATTAAACGAACTACACTAAGACGATCCCCAGCCTTCCTGGCACGCCCTAGTTGATTTTTGATGCACAACCCGCCCGAACCCCGAGCCCATCCCTGAAATCGTGGGCAATAGCACACTAATTTGGTTAGAAAAAGCCCCATTCGTGTCATTTTGCCAGTTTACCCTCCCAAATGGACAAAAAAATTAAACAGACCACACTAGGACGATCTTCAACTTTCCTGGCACGCCCTGGTCAATTTTTGGCCCACAGCATTCCTGAACCCCAGGCCCATCCCCAAAACCGGGGGCTATAGAACCCTGATTTGGCCTAAAAATGCCCCACTCACGCCGTTTCACCCGTTTGTCCACCCAAATGGCCACAAAAATTTAAAGGGACCAGATTGGATTAATCCCCAACTTCCCTGGCATGCGCCGATCAATTTTTGACCTATAACATGCCTGGACCCTAGGCCCACCCCCAAAACCGTTGGATATAGCACACCGATTTGGTCAGAAAATGTCCCGTTCGCCCCATTTCGCCTATTTATCCACCCAAATGGCCACGAAAAATTAATTTTGGCACACAGCATGCCCGGACCCCTGGCCCACCCCTGAAACCATTGGTCTATAACACACTGATTTAGCCTGAATCGCTCGTTCATGCCGTTTTGCTCATTTTTCTACCTAAATGTCACGAAAATTTAAATGGACCATACTTGCATAATCCCCAACCTCCTTGGCATGTCCCAGTCAATTTTTGGCCCACAGCACGCCCGTACCCCTGGCCCACCCCCAAAATCGTGGATTATAGCAAATCAATTTTCATCCCGTGGGCCACCCCCAAAAAAATACTCCGTTTGTACCGTTTCGCCCGATTGTCCACCCAAATAGCCATAAGAAATTAAGTGGACAACACTGCGACGATCCCCATTCTCCCTGGCACGCCCTGCTCAATTTTCATCCCACTGCACGATCAAACCCTGGGCCTACCCCCAAAATCGTGGGCTATAGCACATCGATTTGGTCCAAAATATCCTGTTCATGTTGTTTTGCTCGTTTCTCCATCTAAATGGCCACAAAATTTAAATGGACAACACTGGGACGATCCACAACCCCCTGGTACACCCGGTTAATTTTTTTCCCACAAAACAACCGAACCCAGGGCCAATCCCCGAAACCGAGGGCTATAGTATACCGATTTACCTCAAAAATGCCCCGTTAGCACAATTTTGCTCGTTTGTCCACCCAAATAGCCACAAAAAATTAAACGGACCATACTGGGACGACTCCCAACCTCCCTGGCATACTCCGGTCGATTTTCAAACTACAACATGCCTAGACCAAAATCCCACCCCAAAAACCGTGGGCTCTAACATACCGATTTGGCACGAAAATGCCTTGTTCACAGCGTTTCACCCGTTTGCCCCCCCAAATGACCACAAAAATTTAAAATAACCACACAGGATGATCCCCAACCTCCCTAGCATGCCATGGTCGATTTTCAACCCATAGCATACCTATAACCTGGGCCCACCCCTGAAACCGTGAGCTATAGAAGATCGATTTGGCCCAAAAATGTCTTGTTCACACTATTTCACCTGTTTGTCCACCCAAATGGCCACGAAAATTTAAACGGACCATACTGAAATAATCCCCAACCTCCCTGGGATGCCTCGGCCAATTGTTGACCCATAGCTCGCCCAGAACCCAAGCCCACCTAAAAAACCAAGCGCTATAGCACACCGATTTGGCCTGAAATCACCTCGTATGTGCTGTTTCGCCCGTTTATCTACCCAAATGCCCACGAAAAATTAAACGAACCATACTGGGATGATCTCCAACCTCCCTGGCCTACCCTGGTCAAATTTAGGCCCACAGCATGCTCGAACCCCGGGCCCACACCTTAAATCGTGGGCTATAGCACGTCGATTTTTCTCAAAAATGCCTTGTTCGCACCGTTTCTCCTGTTTGTCCTCCCAATTGGTCATAAAAATTTAAACGGACTATACTGGGATGATTCCCAACCTCTATGGCATGCCTCGGTCTATTTTTGGCCCAGAGCATGCCCGAACCTAGGGACCACCACAAAAACCGTGGGCTATGCACACTGATTTCGCTAAAAAATGCTCCATTCACACCATTTCGCCTATTTGCCTACCCAAATGGCCACAAAAAATTAAATAAACCATACTGGGATGATCCCATACCTCTATGGCATGCCTCACTCAATTTTGGACCCACAGCACGCCCATACCCCGGGCCCACCCCTAAAACTGTGGGCTATAGTACACTGATTTCGCACAAAATGCCCCGTTTCTGCCGTTTTGACCGTTTGTCCTCCCAAATGGCCACGAAAAATTAAACGGACCACACTGGGATGATTCCTAACTTCCCTGGCATGCCCCGATTGATTTTCGAACAATAGAACGCCTGGACCCTGGGTCCATCCCCAAAACCTTGGGATATAGCTCATCGATTTGGCCCGAAAATGCCCCGTTCGAATCGTTTCTCCTATTTGTCCACTCAAATGGCCACGAAAATTTAAACGGACCACACTAGCATGATCCCTAACCTCCCAGGTATGCCCCAATCACTTTTGTTCCCACGGCACACCCAAACCTCGAGCCAAACCCTAAAATTGTTGGCTATAGCACACCGATTTTGCCCGAAAATGCCCAATTCGCGCCGTTTTGCCTCTTTGTCCACCCAAATGGCCATGAAAATTTAAACAGATCACACTGGGATGATCTGCAACATCTATGGCATGACCCAATCGATTTTTGGCCCATAACACGCCCGAACCTCGGGCCTATCCCCAAAATCGTGGGCTATAGCACATTGATTTGGCCCGAAAATTCCCCGTTCATGCCGTTTCACCCGTTTGTCCACTCAAATGGCCACAAAAATTTAAACGGACCGCACTGGGATGATACCCAACCTCCCTGGCGCGCCTCCATCAATTTTAGGCCCACAGCAAGCCCAAACCTCGAACCTACTCCCAAAACCGTGGGCTATAGCACACCGATTTGGCTTGAAAATACCCATTCACGCCGTTTCGCCAGTTTGTCCCCCCAAATGGCCATGAAAATTTAAAATGTCAACAATGGGACAATCCTCAACCTCTCTAGCATGCCCCAATCGATTTTTGGCCCACAGCACGCCTGAACCCTGGACCCACCACCGAAATCGTGGGCTATATTGCAACGATTTGGTTCGAAAATGCCCCTTTCACACCGTTTCGCCCATTTGTCCATCTAAATGGCCATGAAAATTTAGAAGGACCATACTGAGATGATCCCCAACCTCCCTGACACCCCCGGTCATTTTTTGGCCTAGTGCACGCCTGGATCGTGGGCCTAGCCCTGAAACCTTGGGCTATAGCACACCAATTTGGCCCAAAAATGCATCATTCGCATCGTTTCAGCCATTTGTCAACCCAAATGGCCACGAATATTTAAATGGACCACACCGGGACTACTCCCACACCCTGGCATGCTCGTTCAATTTTTGGCCCACAGCACACTCGAACCCCGAGCCCGCGCCCAAAACCGTAGGCTGGAGCACACAGATTTGGCCCGAAAATGCCTCGTTCAAGCCGTTTCACTTATTTGTCCAACCAAATAGCCACTAAAATTTAAATAGACCACAGTGGGATGATCCTCAACCTCCCTGGTATGCTCTAGTCAAATTTTGGCTCATAGTACGTTCGAACCTAGGGGCCCACTCCCAAAACCATGGACTATAGCACACCTATTTGGCCAGAAAATGCCCCGTTCCCCCCGTTTTGCCTGGTTTTCCACCCAAATGCCCAAAAAAAATTAAACGGACAACAACGGGATGATCCTCAGTCTCTTTGGCATGCCTTGATCGACTTTCGACCTACAGCACGCCTGAGCCCATCCCCAAAATCGTTGGCTACAGCACACCGATTTGGCCTAAAAATGCCAGGTTCGTGCCGTTTCGCCAGTTTGTCCACACAAATGGTCACAAAAAATTAAACAGATCATACTGGGATGATCCCCAACCTCCCTGGCATGCCCCGATAAATTTTTGGCAAAAAGTACGCCCGAAACCCTGGCCCACCCCCGAAACCATTGGGCTATAGCACATTGATTTAGCCTGAAAATGCCCGTTTGTGCCGTTTTGCCTTTTTTTCCACCTAAATGGCAACAAAAATTTAAATGGACCATACTGGGATGATCACCAACCTCCTTGGCAAGCCCCGATTAATTTTTGGTCCACAACACACCCGGACCCCTGGCCCACCCCCAAAACCGTGGGCTATAGCACATCGATTTGGCCCGAAAAAACAAGGTTTGCGCCGTTTCGCCAGTTTGTCGACACAAATGGTCACGAAAAATTAAACATATCATACTGGGATGATCCCCAACCTCCCTGGCACGCCCCGATCGATTTTTGACACAAAGCACACCTGGAACCCAGGGCCCACCCCCAAAACCGTGGGTTATAGCATACCAATTTAGCCCGAAAATTCCCCGTTAGCACCGTTTTGCTTGTTTTTCTACCCAAATAGCCACGAAAAATTAAACGAACCACACTAGGATGATACCCAACCTCCTTGGCATACTCCGGTCGATTTTCGAACCACAAAACGCCCGGACCACGCGCTCACCTCCGAAACTGTTGGCTATAGCATACCGATATGGCCCAAAAATGCCTCATTCGCACCGTTTCGCCCGTTTGTCCACTCAAGTGGCCACGAATATTTATGCAAACCACACAGGGGTGATCCCCAACTTCCCTGACACGCCATGGTCGATTTTTGATCCATAGCACGATTGGACCCTGGGCCCACCCCCGAAACCGTGGGCTATAGCATGCTGATTTGGCCAAAAATGTGTATTTTGTGCCGTTTCTCCCGTTTGTTCACTCAAATTGCCATGAAATATTAAACGGATCACATTAGGATGATCCCCAACATCCCTGGCATGCCTCGATAAATATTTGGTCCACAGCACGCCCGGACTCTGGGGCCACCCTCAAAACCGTAGGCTATAGGAAACCGATTTAGCCTAAAAATGCCCCGTTTTCACCGTTTCGCCCATTTGTCCACCCAAATACCAACAAAAATTTAAACGAACCACACTAGGACGATCCCTAATCTTCCTGGCATGCCCCGGCAAACTTTTGGCTCACAGCATGCCGGACCCAAGGCCCACCCTTGAAATCGTGGGCTATAGCTCACCGATTTGGCTCGAAAATACCCTGTTTGCACCGTTTTACCCTTTTTCCCACCCAAATAGCCACAAAAAATTAAACGAACCACACTAGGATGAACCCCAGTATTCCTGGCACGCCTCAATCGCTTTTCGACCCACAACATGCTTGAACCCCAGGCCCACCCCAAAAACCGTGGACTATAGCATACTGATTTGGTCTGAAAATGCCCCATTCACACCGTTTTGCCAGTTTGTCCACCCAAATGGCCACGAAAAATTAAACGGACTACACTGAGATGATCCCCAACCTCCCTGGCATGCCCCGATCATTTTCAACCCACATTATGCCCTGACCCCAGGCCTATCAACAAAATCATAGGCCACAGCACACCGATTTAGCCCAAAAATGCCCCTTTCATGTTGTTTCACCTGTTTGTCCACCCAAATGGCCATAAAAATTTAAACGAACCACAACAGGAAGATCCTCAACCTCCCTGGTATGCCTCGGTCAATTTTTGGCCAACAAAACTCCCGGACCCCAGTCCTACTCTCAAAATCGTGGGCTAAAGCACACTGATTTGACCTAAAAATGCCCCGTTCACGCTGTTTCGCCTATTTGTCCTCCAAAATGGACACAAAAACTTAAACGAACCATACTGGGATGATCTCCAACCTTCGTAACATGCCCAAGTTAATTTTTGGACCACAGCACGGCCGAACCCCGGGCCCACCCCCAAAATCGTGGGCTATAGCACACTGATTTGGCTAAAAAATTCCCCATTCACGCCGTTTCGCCTATTTTTCCTCCCATTTAGCCACAAAAATTTAAACAGACCACACTGGAATGATCCCCAATCTCCCTGGCTCGCCCCGATCAATTTTTGATTCATTGTAGGCTCGAAATCCGAGCCCACCCCTAAAATCATGGGCTATAGCACATCGATTTGGTCCGAAAATGCCCCGTTCGCGCAGTTTTGCCCATTTGTCCACCTAAATGGCCACGAAAATTTAAATGGACCACACTAGGTTGATCCCCAACCTCCATGGCATGCCCCGGTCAATTTTTTTCCCATAATACGCGTGGTCCCCCGGCCCACCCCCAAAATAGTGGGCTATAGCACATCGATTTGGCCTAAAAATTCCCCGTTTGCGCTGTTTCGCCCGTTTGTCCACCCAAATGGTCATAAAAAATTAAACGGACCACACTGGGACAATCCCCAACCTCCCTGACATGCACAGGTCGATTTTCGGCCCACAACACGCTCGAAACCCTTTCCCACCCCTAAAACTATGGAGTATAGCACACCAATTTGGCCTAAAAATGCTCTATTCATGCCGTTTCGCTCGTTTGTCCACCGAAAGGGCGACAAAAAATTAAACGGACCACACTATAATGATCCCCACCTTTCCTGGCATGCGCTAGTCAATTTTTGACCCACAGCACGCCCGAACACCGAGCCCACCCCCAAAACTGTGGGCTATAACACATCGATTTGGTCTAAAAATGCCCCGTTCGCGTTGTTTCACCTGTGTGACCACCCAAATGGCCACAAAAAATTAAATAGACCACACTAGGATGATCCACAACCTCTCTAGCATGCCCTGGTCGATTTTTGGCCCACAAAACGCCTGAATCCTTGGCCCACCCCTGAAACCATGGGCTATAGCCCATCTATTTGGCCCGAAAATGCCATGTTCTCGTTGTTTTGACTGTTTGTCCACCCAAATAGCTATGAAAATTTAAACGGACCATACTGGATTGATCCTCAACCTCCCTGGCATGCCCCGATTAGTTTTTATCCCACAGAACGCCCAGAACCCAAGCCCACCTAAAAAACCGAGGGCTATAGCACACCGATTTGGCCTGAAATCACCTCGTATGTGCTGTTTCACTCGTTTATCTACCCAAATGCCCACGAAAAATTAAACGGACCATACTGGGATGATGCCCAACATCCCTGGCACACCCTGGTCAAATTTAGGCCCACAGCATGCTCGAACCCTGGGCCCACCCCCAAAATCGTGGGCTATAACACATCGATTTGGTCTAAAAATGCCCCGTTCGCGCCGTTTCACCAGTTTGACAACCCAAATGGCCACAAAAAATTAAATAGACCACACTAGGATGATCCCCAACCTCTCTGGCATGCCCTGGTCGATTTTTGGCCCACAAAACGCTCGAATCCTTGGCCCACCCCCGAAACCATAGGCTATAACCCATCGATTTGGCCCGAAAAATACCATGTTCTCGTGATTTGGCCTGTTTGTCCACCCAAATCGCCATGAAAAATTAAACGGACCAGACTGGGTTGATCCTCAACCTCCCTGGCATGCCCCAGTTAGTTTTTATCCCACAGCACGCCTAGACCCTGGGCCCACATCTAAAACCGTGGGCTATAGCACACCGATTTGGCCTAAAAATACCCCGTTTACATTATTTTGCCTGTTTGTCCACCCAAATGACCACGGAAAATTAAATTGACCACACTGGGATGATGCCCAACCTACCTGGAATGCCTCGATCAAATTTTTGCCCACACTACGTTCGAACCCCGGGCCCACCCCTAAATTCTTGGGCTATAGCATCCCGATTTGCCCGATAATGCCCCATTCGCGCCGTTTCGCCCGTTTGTCCACCCAAATGGCCAAAAAAAATTAAACGAACTATATTCGAATGATCCCCAACCTCCTTGGCATGCCCCAGTCGACTTTTGGTCTAAAACATGCCTTGATCCTAGGCCCTCCCCCAAAATCGTGGGCTATAGCACATCGATTTGGCCCAAAATAGACCCGTTTCCCACGGTTTTGCCCGAATGTCCATGAAAAATTAAATGGAACATACTTGGATGGTTCCCAGCCTCCCTGGCATGCATCAATCGACTTTCGACCAACAGCACGCCAGGATCCCGAGCCCACCCCCAAAACCGTGGGTTATAACAAATCGATTTGGCTCGAAAATGCCCCATTCGTGCTGTTTCTCCAGTTCGTCGACCCAAATGGCCATGAAAAATTAAACAGGACACACTGGGACGATCCCCAACCTCCATAGCACGCCACGGTCAATTTTTGGCCCACAGCACACCCGGACCCCAGGCCTACCCTCAAAACCGTGGGCTACAACACACCAATTTTGCTTAAAAACACCTGTTCGTGCTGTTTCGCCTATTTTTTAACTCAAATGGTGATGAAAATTTAAATGGACCACACTGGAACGATCCCCAACCTCCCTGTCATTCCCCGGTTGATTTACGGCCCACGGTATGCCCACCCCCAAAATTGTGGTCTATAGCACATCGATTTGGCCCGAAAATGCCCTGTTCACGCTGTTTCTCCCATTTCCACCCAAATGGCCAAAAAGAATTAAACGGACCATCCTGGGATGATCCCCAACCTTCCTGGCATGTCTCGATCAACTTTTGGCCAACCGTACACCCAGACCTCGGGCCCTCCCCCAAAATTGTGAGCTATAGCACACTGATTTGGCCCAAAAATACCCCGTTCATGCTGTTTCTACCGTTTGTCCACCCAAATGGCCATAAGAAAAATAAACGGACCATACTGGGATGATACCCAACCTCCCTGGCTCGCCCAGGGTAATTTTTCGCCTACAGTACTCCCGAACCCCGAGCCCACCGCTAAAACCATGGGCTATAGCATACCGATTTGGAACAAAAATGTCGCGTTCGTGCCGTTTCGCCCGTTTGACCACCCAAAGGGCCACTAAAAATTAAACGAACCACACTAAGATGATCCCCAGCCTTCCTGGCACACCCTAGTTGATTTTTGATGCACAGTCCACCCGGACCCCGAGCCCATCCCCAAAATCGTGGGCAATAGCACACTGATTTGGTTAGAAAAACCCCCATTCGTGTCATTTTGCCAGTTTGCCCTCCCAAATGGACACAAAAATTTAAACAGACCACACTAGTATGATCTTCAACTTTCCTGGCACGCGCTGGTCGATTTTTGGCCCACAGCATTCCCGAACCCCAGGCGCATCCCCAAAACCGGGGGCTATAGAACCCTGATTTGGCCTAAAAATGCCCCGCTCATGCCGTTTCACCCGTTTGTCCTCCAAAATGGCCACAAAAATTTAAAGGGACCAGATTGAAACAATCCCCAACTTCCCTGGCATGCCCCGATCAATTTTCGATCTATAACACCCCTGGACCCTAGGCCTACCCCCAAAATCGTTGGATATAGCACACCGATTTGGTCAGAAAATATCCCGTTCGTCCCGTTTCACCTGTTTATCCACCCAAATGGCCACAAAAAATTAAACAGATAACAATGGGACGATCCCCAGCCTCCCTGGCATGCCTCGATCGACTTTTAGACTACATCATACTCGGGCCCACCCCCAAAACCGTGGGCTATAGCACATCAATTTGGCTCAAAAATGCCAGGTTCGCACCGTTTCGCTAGTTTGTCCACCCAAATGGCAACGAAAAATTAAACAGACCACACTGGGATGAATCTCAATCTCCCTGGCACGCCCCGATCAATTTTGGCACACAGCACGCTTGGACCCTGGCCCACCCCCAAAACCATTGGGCTATAACACACTGATTTAGCCTAAAAATGCTCGTTCATGCCGTTTTGCCCATTTTTCTACCTAAATGGTCACGAAAATTTAAATGGACCATACTGGGATAATCCCCAACCTCCTTGGCATGTCCTAGTCAATTTTTGGCCCATAGCACGCCCGTACCCCTGGCCCACCCCCAAAACGTGGATTATAGCAAATCAATTTTCATCTCGTGGACCACCCACAAAAAAATACCCCGTTTGTACTGTTTCGCCCGATTGTCCACCTAAATGGCCATAAAAAATTAAATGGACAACACTGGGACGATCCCCATTCTCCCTGGCACGCCCTGCTCAATTTTCATTCCACTGCACGATCAAACCCTAGGCCTACCCCCAAAACCGTGGGCTATAGCACATCGATTTGGCCTAAAATGCCCTGTTCACGTTGTTTCGCTTTCTGTCCATCTAAATGGCCACCAAATTTAAATTGACAACACTGGGACGATCCACAACCCCCTGGTACACCCCGGTTGATTTTTAGCCCACAGAATGACCGGACCCAGGGCCCCTCCCCGAAACCGAGGGCTATAGTATACCGATTTAGCTCGAAAATGCCCCGTTAGCACCATTTTGCTTGTTTGTCCACCCAAATAGCCACAAAAATTAAATGGACCATACTGGGATGATACCCAACCTCCCTGGCATACTACGGTCAATTTTCAAACTACAACATGCCTGGACCACACACCCACCCCCAAAATCGTGGGCTATAGCATACCGATTTGGCCCGAAAATGCCTTGTTCGCACCGTTTCGCCCGTTTGCCCCCCCAAATGACCACAAAAATTTAAAATAACCACACAGGGATGATCCCCAACATCCCTAGCATGCCATGGATGATTTTCGATCCATAGAATGCCTAGAACCTGGGCCCACCGCTGAAACCGTGAGCTATAGCAGATCGATTTGGCCCAAAAATGTCTTGTTCGCACTATTTCACCTGTTTGTCCACCCAAAAGGCCACGAAAATTTAAACGGACCATATTGAAATGATTCCCAACCTCCCTGGGATGCACTGGTATTTTTTTCACCCACAGCACGCCCAGAACCCAAGCCCATCTAAAAAACCGAGGGCTATAGCACACCGATTTGGCCTGAAATCACCTCGTATGTGCTGTTTCACCCGTTTATCTACCCAAATGCCCACGAAAAATTAAACGGACCATACTGGGATGATGCCCAACCTCCCTAGCACACCCTGGTCAAATTTAGGCCCACAGCATGCTCGAACCCTGGGCCCACACCCTAAATCATGGGCTATAGCACGTTGATATTTCCCAAAAATGCCTTGTTCACACCATTTCTCCCGTTTGTCCTCCCAATTGGTCACAAAAATTTAAACGGACTATACTGGGATGATTCCCAACCTCCATGGCATGCCTCGGTCTATTTATAGGCCAGAGCACGCCCGAACCCAGGGCCCACCACAAAAACCGTGGGCTATGCACACTGATTTGGCTAAAAACCCGTTTGCCTATTTGCCTATCCAAATGGCCACGAAAAATTAAATGAACCACACTAGGATGATCCCATACCTCTCTGTCATGCCTCACTCAATTTTGGACCCACAGCACGCCCATACCCCGGGCCCACCCTTAAAACTGTGGACTATAGTACACTGATTTCGCACAAAATGCCCCGTTTATGCCGTTTTGATCGTTTGTCCTCCCAAATGGCCACGAAAAATTAAATGAACCACACTGGGATGATCCCTAACTTCCCTGGCATGCCCCAATTGATTTTCGGCCAATAGAACGCCTGGACCCTGGGTCCATCCCCAAAACCGTGGGATATAGCTCACCGATTTGGCCCAAAAATGCCCCGTTCGAATTGTTTCACCTATTTGTCCACTCAAATGGCCACGAAAATTTAAACGGACCACACTAGAATGATCCCTAACCTCCCTGGTATGCCCCAATTGCTTTTTTTCAAACAGCACGCCTGAACCTCGAGGCAAACCCTAAAATTGTTGGCTATAGCACACCGATTTTGCCCGAAAATACCCAATTCGCACCGTTTTGCCTCTTTGTCCACCCAAATGGCCATGAAAATTTAAACAGATCACACTGGGTTGATCCGCAATATCTCTGGCATGACCTAATCGATTTTTGGCCCATAACACCCCCGAACCTCGGGCCTATCTCCAAAATCGTGGGCTATAGCACATCGATTTGGCCCAAAAATGCCCCATTCATGCCGTTTCACCCGTTTGTCCACTCAAATAGCCACAAAAATTTAAACGGACCGCACTGGGATGATCCCCAACCTCCCTGGCATGCCTCCATCAATTTTAGGCCCACAGCAAGCCCAAACCTTGAGCCTACCCCCAAAACACCGTGGGCTATAGCACACTGATTTGGTTTGAAAATACCCATTCACGTCGATTTGCCAGTTTGTCTCCCCAAATGGCCATAAAAATTTAAACTGACAACAATGGGACAATCCCCAACCTCCCTAGCATACCCCGATCAATTTTCGGCCCACAGCACGCCTGAACCCTGGACCCACCCCCGAAATCGTGGGCTATATTACAACGATTTGGTCCGAAAATGCCCCTTTCACACCGTTTCGCCCGTTTGTCCACCCAAATGGCCATGAAAATTTAAACAGACCACAGTGAGATGATCCCTGACCTCCCTGACACCCCCGGTCATTTTTCGGCCTAGTGCACGCCTGGACCGTGGGCCTAACCCTGAAACCTTGGGCTATAGCACACCGATTTAGCCCAAAAATGCATCATTCGCGTAGTTTCAGCCATTTGTCAACCCAAATAGCCACGAAAATTTAAATGGACCACACCGGGACGACCCCCAACCACCCTGGCATGCTCGTTCAATTTTTGGCCCACAACACACTCGAACCCAGAGCCCACCCCCGAAACCGTAGGCTATAGCACACAGATTTGGCCTGAAAATGCCCCGTTCAAGCCGTTTCACTTATTTGTCCAACCAAATAGCCACTAAAATTTAAATAGACCACAGTGGGATGATCCCCAACCTCCCTGATATGCTCTAGTCAAATTTTGGCTCATAGTATGTTCGAACCCAGGGTCCTACTCCCGAAACCGTGGACTATAGCACACTGATTTGGCCCAAAAATACCCCATTCTCCCCTTTTCGCCCGTTTGTCCACCTAAATAGCTACAAAAATTTATACGAGCATACTGAGATGATCCCTGACCTTCCTGGCATGCTCCAATCAATTTTTGGCCCACAGCATGCCCAGATCCTGGGCCCACACCCAAAATTGTAGGCTATAGCCCACCGATCTGACCCAAAAATGCCCTGTTTGTGCCGTTTTGCCCATCTATCCACCCAAATGGCCATGAAAATATAGACGGACCACAATGAGACAATCCCCAACCTCCCTGGCATGCGCTCATCCCGCTCGGACCCTAACCCACTCCCAAAATCATGTGCTATAACACATCGATTTGGCCCTAAAATGCCCCGTTAACACTGTTTTACCCATTTGTCTGCCCAAATGGCCACAAAAATATAAACGACCCATACTAGGATGATCCCTAACCTAACTGGTATGTTCCAGTCGACTTTTGACCTCCAACACGCCCGAACCCAGGCCCACCCCCAAAACAGTGGGCTATATCACACCGATTTAGCCCAAAAATACCCCATTCACACCATTTTTCTTGTTTGTCCACCCAAATGGCCACAAAAATTTAACAGACCACACTGGGATGACCCCCAACCTCCCTGGCATGTTTCGGTCAATTTTTGGACCACAGCACGCCTGGAACCCAAGCCTACCCCAGAAACTGCGGGTTATAACACACCGATTTTTCCTGAAAATGCCCCATTCGCCCCATTTTGTCCGTTTGTCCACCCAACCTCCCTGGCAAACCCTGGTCAATTTTTGGCCCACATCACGTCCGTTCCTCGATCCCACCCCCAAAACCATTAGCTATAGCACACCGATTTTGTTCGAAAATGCCCCTTTCATGCCATTTTGCCTGTTTGTCCACCCAAATGGCCATGAAAATATAACAGACCACATTGAGACAAGCCTCAACCTCCCTAGCACGCCCCGGTTGATTTTTAGCCTATAAAATGCCTGGACCCCCAACCCACCCCCGAAACCCTGGGCTATAGCCCACCGATTTGGCCCAAAAATGCCTCGTTCGCGCTGTTTCACTCGATTATCAACCCAAATGGACACGAAAATTTAAACGGACCACACTGGGATGATCCCAAATGATACAAGAATAATCATGGAGATGAACTTATGAAAGGGCGCATCGAACTCGAGACTCGAATTGTGCAAGTAAAGTGTAAAGGAACACCATATCACACATGAAGAACGGGCAATACAGTACACTCCATAGGCAGCTTTTCCCTTCCTTTCATTAAGGGCATTTGAGACATTTCACTTATGTTTGTAATAAGCCTATAAATAGACTAGTTTTAGGTATTTAGTTCTTTAGTTTTCTATTGATATTGAAAGTTGTAACACTTGAACCAAACTCTCTATAGTGTGAGGAGTGTACCACCTTAGTTTACGGCTTGGAAAAGCCACCAAATTCGAAATGAGGGTGATGCTAGGGTGGAATAGCTAGTATTGCGAAACATTGTTAGAAACATTGGTGCTTGAGTGGTTCACGCCCTTTTGTGTCATTGTAAGAGTGTTGGTGTTTCCAATTACATGTATTAAGGGTCTTAGTGTGTGACATGCACTTAGGTTCTTAGTTCGTGTGAGAGTTAATGTCTCACTTCCTATCTCTTTCATTCTTGTAATTGTTTGTTGTTGCTCTAGTGAAAACTGTGGGTAGTTGTTATCTCTTGTTGCTTTTCTTGTTATATTATGTTCATCACGTGTTATCACTACTTTTTTGGTGTATAAATACACCTTGTGATCCCCTTGGTGTTCTTGGTTCTCTTGTGTTTTTGCTACTGCCGATGGAGTGTTCTTGTTGAGCTCTCAGTTTCTCTTGTGTTTGTGTCTTATTTCTGTATTGGGGTTTGGTTCCGTTATCATTTGGTATCAACACTACCAATCTTGGGCTCTCTTAGTTGAAAAATAATTTAAAAATAAAAGAGTTGAAGTGTTCTTGTTCTTAACCGAGTGTTCTTGTAGTTGTTGTTGTGTTTGGCCGAGATTTGTGTCTAGATTTGAGTGTATTTTGTTGTCTTAGTTTGTTTCTAGTGCTGGTTCTCTTTCTCCTCAACACTTATTGATCCTACAACCCAAGTTCTTGAGCAAGATTCAAGTTGTGATGTAGTGTTAAGTGGATGGTTTTATTGGTGGTGATAGCAGTGTTCATCTTTTGTTCTTGTGTTGTGCTGAAGAAGTTGTTGTTAGATCTTGAAGAGAGAAAAGAAGTATAAGACTTTGTGTTTGTCTTGAAAACAATTACAAGACAACACCAAAGTAGTAAAAGAAAAAGAGACATTCAAAAAGCATACTTACCAAAAAAAGAGTAACAACACTTTTCAAGAATAGACAAAAGAGGAAAGAGACAAGGCTACTCCAAAAGGATGTTTTTCCAAAAGAGTGCAAGTTGGTGAAAAGTTGGTAGAAGACTTTTTGACTCTTGAAAATAGAGTCTAAAATCTTGTCCACCTACACCTTATCCGAAATATCTTCCTCAAAGGTGTAGTATTGAACATCAAAGTCTTGGAACAAATTTTCTTCAACAACAACATGTGTTTTGTCTTATAGGTTTGTGTGGTATTGTTGCTTGTGGTTCAAAGACTTAAACATTGTTGGTGTTTTGATGTTGTGAATTCGAATCTTGAAGGTAATTCCTTGGCCATAATGGAAACCACTTTTGCCCTCCTTGATGTTATGTCCCGAGAAATTGCTAGGGCGAATGCGGGTCTTGAAAAGATTGACTCGGATATGGTTGCTATGATTGAGAGGTTGGATCATATGGAGAGTCAAAGGAACTCTCGTGCTTATACTCCTCGACTCCATGTTTCATCAAGTGGGCCTGACCAAAACACTTCCACCACCATTGCCCCCAAAACTTTACCTCAAATGATCAATCCTCCAAGACCACCACAAAATGCCATAAGCCAAGCTCCCAATTACCCTCAAAACCGAGACCTAAGTGTACCACCTCTCCCGCAATTTGATCAAGTCCAACAACAAGGACTTGGAAGCCAAATTCCTCCACTAAAACCTAACCCTCCCATCCAAGAACCACTTAACCAAAGGCGCCAACCTTCACCAAATCAAAATCCTCCCTTCTAAGCTCCACTTCTCCAAAACTGACTTGTCTATATAGAGGAACATGGAAGAGAGGAACATGAAGGATATGGAGTCTATGATGAGGTTTATATGATAGAAGAAGTTTTTAGAGGAAGACATAGGGATAAAAGAGGATACCGAGGGCATGGAGGAAGAGTTGGTCCATGGGACCAACAAGGAACCTACCACCAAGTGGAGATATGGGAATTAAAATGGATGAGATTGAAGGAAACTCTCAAGATGGAGAGGAAGCCGAGGTTCAAAATGAAGAAGTTGGCCGAGACTTGTGTTAATGAGATCCCGTCTTACTCATGTGTTTTGCAGACTATTTTGTGGCATCTTTTTGTTTTGTGGACTGTTCTGAGTGATTTTATTTAAGTGGCCAATTGTACGAGGTGAAGCTGCGAATTTGAGGGCAAATTCCTCTCAAGATGGAGAGGATGATACAAGAATAATCACGGAGATGAACTTATGAGAGTGCGCATCGAACTCGGGACTCAAAGTGTGCAAGTGAAGTGCAAAGGAACACCATATCACACACCAAGAACGGGCAATACACTACACTCCATAGGCACCTTTTGTCTTCCCTTCATTAAGGGCATTTAAGATATTTCACTTATGTTTGTAATAAGTCTATAAATAGACTAGTTTTAGGTCTTTAGTTCTTTAGTTGTTTATTGATATTGAAAGTTGTAACACTTGAACCAAACTCTCTCTACTGTGAGGAGTGTACCACCTTAGTTTAGGGCTTGGAAAAGCCACCAAATCCGAAATGAGGGTGATGATAGGGTGGAATCAATAGTATTTCCAAACATTGTTAGAAACCTTGGTGCTTGAGTGGTTCACGCCCTCTTGTGTCAATTTAAGAGTGTTGGTGTTGCAAGTATTAAGGGTCTTAGTATGTGACATACACTTAGGTTCTTAGTTCTTGTGAGAGTTGATGTCTCACTTCCTATCCTTACACTTTTTGCAATCGTGTTTGTGTTCTTGTTCTAGTAAAGCCATGTATTGTTGTTATCTTGTTTTGGTTGTCTTATCATATCGTGTTCATATTGTTGTTGGCTGTTTTTGGTGTAAAATAGACCTTGTATCGTTTCATTCTTGTGGTATTATTATTGGCCAAGACTTGTTCCCCTTTTGATCCTCGATTTGTCTTGTGTTTTGTGTCTTGTTTCCGTGTTGTGGGTTGATTCCATTATCACCAAACCTCCATGGGGCGCCGATCAATTTTTTACCAACAGCATGCCCGGACCCTGGCCCCATCCCTGAAATCGTGGGATACAGCACACCGATTTGGCCCAAAAATGCCACGCTCAATCCGTTTCGCTCGTTTGTCTACCCAAATGGCCACGAAAATTTAAATGGACCACACTGGGATGATCCCCAACCTCCCTGGCATGTACTGGTCAATTTTTGGCCCACAGCACATCTAGGCCCCGAGCCCACCCCCGAAACCGTGGGCTATAGCACACTGATTTGGCCCGAAAATGATCTATTTTCCCAGGTTTCGCCCATTTGTCCACCCAAATGGCCACAAAAATTTTAACGGACCACACTGGGATGATCCCCAACCTCCCTGGCATGCCTCAATTGATTTTTGGCCAACAGTATGCCCAAAAACTAGGCCCACCTCCAAAGCCATGGGCTATAGCACTTAGATTTAGCCCAAAAATACCCCGTTCGCGTTGTTTCGCCAAGTTGTCCACCCAGATGGCCACGGAAATTTAAACGGACCACACTGGGATGATCCCAAACCTCCCTGGCATGCCCCGATTGGTTTTTGGCCCACAGCAAGTTCGGACCCCGAGCCCACCCCTAAAATCGTGGGTTATAGCACATCGATTAGGCCTGAAAATACCCAGTTCGCGCCGTTTTGCCTGTTTGTCCACCCAAATAGCCATGAAAATTTAAACGGACCATACTGAGATGATCCCAACATCCCTGGTGTGCCCCAGTCAATTTTCAGGCCAAAGCACGCCCACACCCGGGGGCCATCCTAAAATCGTGGGCTATAGCACACTGATCTGGCCGAAAAATGCCCCGTTCGCACCATTTCTCCCGCTTGTCCACCCAAATGGCCATGAAAATTTAGACGGACCACACTAGGATGATCCTCAACCTTCCTGACAAGCCCTTGATGATTTTTGATCCCCTGATCGGACCCCTAGCCCAACCCCAAAATCGTGGGCTATAGCATACCGATTTGGCTCGAAAATGCCACGTTCTCGCCGTTTCACCCATTTGTCAACCCAAATAGCCATAAAAATTTAAACGGACCACACTAGGATGATACCCAACCTCCCTGGTACATTTCAATTGACTTCTGGTCTCCAACACACCCGGAACCCTGGCCCACCCCCAAAACCGTGGGCTATAGCACACTGATTTGGCCTAAAAATACATCATTCACACCGTTACGCCTGTTTGTCCAACCAAATAACCACAAAAATTTAACGGACCATACTGTAATGATTTCTGACCTTCCTGGCTTGCCCCGTTTAATTTTCGGCCCACGGCACGCCTGGAACCCGGGCCTATCCCCAAAATCGTGGGCTATAGCACACCGATTTAGCACGAAGTCATCCCAAATGGCCATGAAATATTAAAAGGATCATACTGGGATGATCGTCAACCTCCCTAGCATACCTTGGTCGATTTTTGGCCCACAGTACAGCCGTACCCTGGGCCCACCTCTAAAACTGTGGGCTATAGCACACCGATTTGGCTTGAAAATGCCCTGTTCGCGCCGTTTCACCCATTTTCCTTCCCAAATGGCCACGAATATTTAAACGGACCACACTGAGATGATTCCCAACCTCCTTGGCATGCCCCTATTGATTTTTGGCCTACAGCACACACGGTCCCCCAGGCTAACTACTGAAACCGTCGGCTATAGCACACTGATTTGGCCTCAAAATGCCCCGTTCATGCTATTTCGCTCGTTTGTCCACCCAAATTGCCACGAAAAATTAAACGAACCACACTGGGATGATCCCCAGCCTTCTTGGCATGCCCCGGTTGATTTTTGACCCACAGAACGCCCGAACCCTAGGCCCACCCTCAAAACCGTGGGCTATAGCACACCGATTTGGCCCAATAATGGCTCATTCATAGCGCTTCGCCAGTTTTTTCATCTAAAACATCACGAAAATATAAACGAACCATACTGAGATGATCCCCAACCTCCATGGCGCGCCCCAGTTGATTTTTAGCCCACAGCACGCCCAAACCCCGAGCCTACACCTAAAATCGTGGGCTATAGCAGTCTGATTTGGCCCTAAAATGCCCCGTTCATGCCATTTCACCCATTTTTCTACCCAAATGGCCACAAAAATTTAAATGGACCACACTGGGACGGTCCCCAACCTCCCTGGCACTCCCGGGTCAATTTTTGGCTCACAGCACTCGCGGATCTCGAGTCCACGCCCAAAACCGTGGGCTATAGCACACCAATTTTTCTTGAAAATGCCTCATTCGCATGGTTTCACCCGTTTGTCCAACCAAATAGCCACGAAAATTAAACGGACCACACTGGAATGATCCCCAACCTCCCTGACATGCCCCGATAGAATTTGGCAAACATCACCCTCGAAACCTGGACCCACCCCCAAAACCATTGGCTATATCATACCAATTTGGTCATAAAATGCCCCATTCGTGCCATTTTAGCCGTTTGTCTATCCAAATGGCCATAAAAAATTAAATGGACCACACTGGAATGATCCCCAACCGCCCTGCCATACCTCGGTCAATTTTTGTCTACAGCATGTGCGAACCCCAAGCCCACCCCCAAAATCGTGGGCTATAGCACACCAATTTAACATGAAAATCCCCGTTCACGCTGTTTCGCTCGTTTGTCTGTCCAAATGGCCATAAAAAATTAAACGGACTACACTGGGATGATCCCCAACCTCCCTGGCATACCCCAGTCAATTTTTAGCCTATAGGACACTTGGACCCCGTGCCCACCCCAAAATCATAGGCTATAGCACACCGATTTTACCCAAAAATGCCCCGTTCACACCGTTTCGCTAGTTTTCCACCTAAATGGCCACGAAGAATTAAACAGACCACACTGGGATGATCCCCAACCTCCCTGGCAGGCCTCGGTGGCTTTTCGGCCCACAGAAAGCCCGGACCACAGGCCCACCCCTAAAACCGTGGGCTAGAGCACACCAATTTAGCTCAAAAATGCCTCGTTTGCACCGTTTCGCCCGATTATCCTCCTAAATGGCAATAATAAATTAAACGGACCACATTGAGATGATCTCCAACCTCTCTGGTACGTCCCAATCGATTTTTGACCCACAGCACGCTCGGACCCCAGGCCCACCCCTAAAACCGTGGGCAATAGCACACCGATTTGGCCTGAAAAAGCCCCGTTCGCACTGTTTCGCTTGTTTGTCTACTCAAATGGCCTTGAAAAATTAAAAAGACCACACTGGGACGATCCCTAACCTGCCTGGCATGCCCCGATTGATTTTTTCCCCACACTACGCTTGAACTCGGGGCCCGCCCCCGAATTCTTGGTCTATAGCATCCTGATTTGGCCCAAAAATACCCCGTTCACGCTATTTCACCCGTTTGTCCACCCAAATAGCCACAAAAATTTAAACAGACCATACTTGGATGATCCCCAACCTCCCTGGAATGCCTCGATCAACTTTTGGACAACAGTACGCTCGAACCTCGGGCCCACCCCCAAAACCGTGGGCTATAGCACATCGATTTGGCCCAAAAATGCCCCATTCACTCTGTTTTGACAGTTCGTCCACCCAAATGTCCATGAAAAATTAAATAGACCACACTGGGACGATCCCCAACCTCCCTGGCATGCCTCGATCAATTTTTTACCCACAGCACAGCCGAAACCCAAGCCCACCCTCAAAACCATGGGCTATAACACCTCGATTTTGCTCGAAAACACCCATTCACTCTGTTTCGCTCATTTTTCCACCCAAATAGCAAAAAAAATTTAAACAGACCATACTGGAATGATCTCCAACCTCCCAGGTACGTCCTAGTCTATTTACGACCCACAGCATGCCCGAACCCCAGGCCCACCCCTAAAATTATGGGCTATATCACATCATTTTTGCCTGAAAATGCCCTGTTTGTGCTGTTTCTCCCGTTTTCCACCCAAATGGCCAAAAAAAATTAAACAAACCATAATGGGATGATTCCCAACTTCCCTGGCACGTCCCGATCAATTTTTGGCACACAGCACGCCTGGACCCTGAGCCCTCCCGCCAAACCGTGAGCTATAATAGACAGATTTAGCCTAAAAATACCCCGTTTACGTTGTTTCTACCGTCTGTCCACCCAAATGGCCATAAAAAATTAAACGGACCATGCTGGGATGATCCCCAACCTCCCTGGCATGCCTGGGTTATTTTTGGCCCACAACATGCCCGAACCCCGATCCCACCCCTAAAACCGTGGGCTATAGCACACTAATTTGGATCAATAATGTCATGTTCGCGCCGTTTCGCCCGTTTGTCAACCCAAAAGACCATGCAAAATTAAACGGACCATACTACAATGATCTCCAGCCTTCATGGAACGTCCTTGTCAATTTTTGATGCACAGTACGCCCGGACCTGGGCCCACCCCCAAAATTGTGAGCTATAGCACACTGATTTGGTCTGAAAAAGCCCCATTTGCGTCGTTTTACCAGTTTGTCCACCCAAATGGAAACAAAAAATTAAATGGACTACACTGGGATGATCTCCAACTTTTTTGGAATTTTTTGTACGCTCGAACCCCAGGCCCATCCCCAAAAACGTGGGCTATAGAATACTGATTTGGCCGAAAAATGCTCTGTTCACGTCGTTTCGCCCGTCTATCCTCCAAAATGGCAACAAAAATTTAAAGGAACCAGATTGGAATGATCCCCAACATCCCTGGCATGCCCCGATCAATTTTTAGCCTATAACATGCTTGTACCCTGGTCCCACCCCCGAAACCATGGGATATAGCACACCGATTATGCAAAAATTGCCCCGTTCGCCCCGTTTTGCCTGTTTGTCCACCCAAATGGCCATAAAAAATTAAACGGAGTATAATGGGACGATCCCCAGCCTCCCTGGCATGGCTCAATCGACTTTTTGCCCACAGCACGCTCGGGCCCACTGCCAAAATTGTGGGCTACAACACACCGATTTGGCTAAAAAATGCCAGGTTCGCACCATTTCGCCAGTTTGTCCACACAAATGACCACAAAAAATTAAGCAGACCACACTGGGATGATCCCCAACCTCCTCGGCACGGCCCAGTCAATTTTTGGCACACCGCACGCCCGGTCCCCTGGCCCACCCTCAAAACCATTGGGCTATATCACACTTATTTAGCCTTAAAATGCCCGTTCGCGCTGTTTTGCCTATTTTTTCACCTAAATGGCCACGAAAATTTAAATGGACCATACTGGGATGATCCCCAACCTTCTTGGCATACCCCGATCAATTTTTGTCCCACAGCATGCCCGGACCCCTGGCCCACCCCAAAACCGTGGGAATTAGCACATCGATTTGGCCCAAAAAATATCCCGTTTGTGCCATTTCGCTCGATTGTCCACCCAAATGGCCACAAAAAAATTAAACGGACCATACAGAGACGATCCCTATTCTCCCTGGCAAGCCCTGATCATTTTTTAGCTCACTGCACGCCCGAACCCTGGGCCCACCCCCAAAACTGTGGGCTATAGCATATCTATTTGGCCCGAAAATGCCCCATTCACGTCTTTTCGCTTGTTTGTCCACCTAATTGGCCATGATAATTCAAATGGACCACACTGGGATGATCCCCAACCCCCTGGTAGACCCCGATTGATTTTTGGCCCATAGCACGACCTAACCCAAGGCCAACCCTGAAACCGTGGGCTATAGCTCATCGATTTAACCCCAAAATGCCCCGTTACCACCGTTTCGCTCATTTGTCTACCCAAATAGCCACGAAAAATTAAACGGACCACACTAGGATGATACGCAACCTTCCTGGCACATCCCAATCATTTTCAGACAACAACACGCCCGGACCACGCACCCACCCCCAAAACCGTGGGCTATAGCATACCGATTTGGCTCGAAAATGCCTTGTTCGCACCGTTTCGCTTGTTTGTCCATCCAAATTGCCACAAAAATTTAAACGAATGACACAGGGATAATTCGCAACCTCCCAGGCACGCCATGTTCAATTTTTGACCCATAGCACGCTCGTACCCTGGGCCTACCCCTGAAACCGTGAGCTATAGCACATCGATTTGGCCTGAAAATGTCTTATTCGCACTGTTTTGCCTGTTTGTCCACCCAAACGGCCATGAAAATTTAAACGTACTATACTAGGATGATCCCAAACCTTCCTGGTATGCCCCGATCAATTTTCGACCGACAACACGCCTAGACCCCAAGCCCACCCCAAAAATCGTGGGCTATAGCACGCCGATTTGGCCTTAAATCGCCTTGTTCGCGCTGTTTTGCCCATTTGTCTACCCAAATGGCCATAAAAAAATAAATACACCACACTGGGATGATCCCCAATCTCCCTGGCACACCCTAGTCAAATTTAGGCCCACAGCATGCCCGAACACTGGGTCCACACCCTAAACCGTGGGCTATAGCTCACCGATTTTTCTCAAACTACCCTATTCGTGCTGTTTCTCCCGTTTGTCCACCCAGTTGGTCATGAAAATTTAAACGGACCACACTGGGATGATTCCCAACCTCCCTGGCACGCCTCGATCTAGTTTTGGCCCAGAGCATGCTTTAGCCCAGGGCCCACCACAAAAACCGTGGTCTACAGCACATTGGTTTCGCCAAAAATACCCCATTCGCACCAATTTGCCTATTTGCCTACCCAAATGGCCAAGAAAAATTTAATGGACCACACTGGGATGATCCCATACCTCCCTGGCATGCCTCAGTCGATTTTTGACCCACAGGACGCCCGGACCCGGGGCCCAACCTCCCTGCCATGCAAGATCAATTTTCCACCTACAGCACGCCAGGACCCAGGGCCTACCCCCAAAACCGTGGGCTATAGCACACCGATTTAGACCAAAAATACTCAGTTCGAGCTGTTTCGCCGGTTTGTCTACCCAAATGACCACAAAAATTTGAACAGACCACACTGGGATGATCCCCAACTTCCTAATGATGCCCCGATCAATTTTTGGCCCATAGCACATCCGAACACCGATCCCACCCCCAAAATTGTGAGCTACAACACAATAATTTAGCTCGAAAATACACCATTCGCATTGTTTCGCCAGTTTCTCCAGCCAAACAGCCACGAAAAATTAAACGAACTATACTTGAACGATTCCCAACTTCCCTAGCAGACCCTATTCAATTTTTGTCCCAGAGAACGCCCGGACCGTGAGACCACCCCCAAAAATGGGGGCTATAGCACATCGATTTGGCCTGAAAATGACCCGTTCGCGCTGTTTTGCCAGTTTGTCCACCTAAATGGCCACGAAAAATTAAACGGACCAATTGGGATGATCCCTAACTTCCCTGGCACGCCCCGATCGATTTTTGGCCCACAACAAGCCCAAACTCCGAGCCCACCCCCAAAACCGTAGGCTATAGCACACTGATTTGGCCCAAAAATGCCCCGTTAGAACTGTTTTGCTCATTTGTCCACCCTAATAGCTACAAAAATTTCAACGGACCATACTAGGGCGATCCCTAACATCCCTGGCATACCTCAGTCGATTTTTGACCCATAGTACGAAAGGACCTCGGGCCCACCCCCAAAATCGTGAGCTATAGCACACTGAATTGGCCCAAAAATGCCCCATTCGTGTCGTTTCGCCCGTTTGTCTAGACAAATGGCCACGAAAAGAACCATACTGGGATAATCCCCAACCTCCCTTGCACGCTCTGATTTATTCTTGGCCAACAGCACGCCCGAACCCTGGGCCCACCCTCAAAACCGTGGGCTTAGCACACTTATTTGGCCTAAAAATTCCCCGTTCGCGACGTTTCGCCCGTTTGTCCACCTAAATGGCCATGAAAATGTAAAAAGACCACACTAGGACAATAAATAACCTCCCTGGCATGCCACGAACGATTTTTGGCCAACGGCACGCTCGGACCCTGGGACACCCCTAAAGTTGTGGGCTACAGCACATCGATTTTGCTAGAAAATGCCCCTTCGCTCCGTTTCTCCCGTTTCTCCACCCCAAATGTCTATAAAAATTTAAACGAACCACACTGAGATGATCCCCAACCTCACTGGCATGCCTCGATTGATTTTTGGCTCACAGCACGCCCGGACCCTGGGTCCACCCCCAAAATCATGGGTTATAGCAGACTGATTTGGCTCAAAAATACCTCGTTCGTGCCGTTACGCCCGTTTGTCGACCAAAATGGCCTCGAAAATTTAAAGGGACCATACTGGAATGATCCCCAACCTCCCCCTGAATGCCCCATTTTATTCATGGCCTAAAAACGTGGGCTATAGCACACTGATTTGGCCTAAAAATTCCTCGTTCGCGCCGTTTCTCCTGTTTGTCCACATAAATGGCAATGAAAATTTAAACTGACCACACTAGGATGATCCCCAACCTTCCTGGCATACTTCGGTCAATTTTCAGCCTACAATACGCCCGAACCTCGAGCCCACCCCAGAAACCGTGGGCTATAGCACACCGATTTAGCCTGAAAATGCCTCTTTCACGTAGTTTTACCCGTTTGTCCACCCAAATGGCCACGAAAATTAAAATGGACCATACTGGGAAGATCCCCAACCACCTTGGCACACCCCGGTCAATTTTTGGCCCACAACATGCCCGGACTCCGGGCCCACCCCAAAAATCGTGGGATATAGCACACCAATTTGGCCTGAAAATACCCCATTTGGGATGATCTCCAACCTCCCTGGAATGATCTGGTCAATTTTTGGCCCACAGAACGTTCAGAACTCGGGGCCACCCCTAAAACCGTGGACTATAACACACCGATTTGGCTCAAAAATGCCCCATTCACGCCGTTTCGCACGATTGTCCACCCAAATGGCCACGAAAATTTAAACGAACCACACTGGGATGATCCCAAAACTCCCTGGCATGCCCCGATCAATTTTATGCCTACAACACACTCGGACCTTGGGCCCACCACAGAAATCATGGGCTATAGAACACCATTTGGCTCGAAAACACTTGTTTCACGCCGTTTTGCCCGTTTGACCACCCAAATAGCCACAAAAATTTAAACAGACCACATTGGGATGATCCCCAACCTCCCTGGCACGCCCCGATCAATTTTTGGCCAATAGCACGCCTGGCCCCAGGCCCACCACCTAAACATTGGGCTATAGCACACCGATTTCGCTTTAAAACTCTCCGTTCGCGCCGTTACACCAATTTTTTGACCCAAATAGCCATGAAAAATTAAACAGACTATACTGGGATGATCCCCAACCTCCGTGGCACACCCCGATCAATTTTTTACCCACAGCACGCCCGTACCCAAGGCCCACCCCTAAAACCGTTGGCTATAGCACACCGATTTGGCCTAAAATTGCGCCGTTCGCATCGTTTTGCCCATTTATCCACACAAATGGCCACGAAAATTCAAACGGACCACAATGGGATGATTCTCAATCTCCCTGGAAAGCCCCGATCAATATTTGGACCATAGCATGCCCGAACACTGGGCCCATCCCTAAAATCGTGGGATATTGCACACCGATTTAGCCTGAAAATACCCCGTTTGCATCGTTTCGCCTGTTTGTCCACCTAAATAGCCACAAAAATTTAAACGGACCAGACTGGCATGATATCTAACCTCCCTGACATGCTCCGGTCGATTTTTGGTCCATAGCACGCCCAAACCCCGAGCCCACCCCTGAAATTGTTGGCTATAGCGCATCGATTAATCCCGAAAATGCTCACTTCATGCCGTTTTGCTAGTTTGTCCACACAAATGGACACAAAAATTTAAATAAACTACACTGGGATGATCCCCAACCTCCTAGGCATGCCCTGGTCGATTTTTGGCCAACATCATGCTCGGACCCCGAGCCCACCCCCAAAATCGTGGGCTATAGCACATCGATTTGGCCCGACCTCCCTGGCACGCCCAGGTCAATTTTTAGCCTGCAGCACGCCCGGACCCTAGGTCCACCCCTGAAATAATGTGCTATACCTCACAGATTCAGCCTAAAAATGCCCCAAGAAAATGCACCTTTCGCGCTATTTCGCCCGTTTGTCCATCCAAATGGCCACGAAAATTTAAATGGACCACACTGGGATGATCCCCAACCTCCCTGGTATGCCCTGGTTAATTTTCTCCCCACTGCACGCTCGGACGCTGGGCCCACCCCCAAAACCATGGGCTATAGCACACTGATTTATCCCGAAAAAAGCTTCATTCCTACCGTTTCAACCATTTGTTCACCCAAATGGCCACAAAAATTTAAACGAACCATATTGGGATGATTCCCAACCTCCCTGCACATCGATTTTCCTGGACCTTGGGACCACCCCAAAAACCGTGGGCTATAGCACATCAATTTGGCCGAAAAATGCCCCATTCGCACCGTTTAGCCCGTTTGTCCTCCCAAATGACCACAAAAATTTAAACAGACCATATTGGGATAATCCCTAACCTCCCTGGCATGCCCCGGTCAATTTTTGGCCCGCAGCACGCCTGAACCCCTATCCCACCCTTAAAATATAGGCCATAGCAAACCGATTTGGCTCGAAAATGCCCCATCCGCTCCGTTTCTCCGGTTTGTCCACCCAAATTACCACAAAAATTTAAACGAACCACACTAGGATGATACCCAACCTCCCTGCCATGCCTCGGTTAATTCTCATCCCACAGCACGCCCGGACCCTCGGTCGACACTCAAAACCGTGGGTAGCACACCAATTTAGCCTAAAACTGCCCCGTTCACGCATTTTCGCTCGTTTGTCCATCCAAATGGCCACAAAAACTTAAACGGACGACACTGGGATGATCCACAACCTCCCTGGCATGTCCAGGTCAATTATCGACCCAAAGCACTCCCGGATCCCTGGACCACCCACAAAATCGTTAGCTATTACATAGTGAATTGGCCCAAAAATGCCTTATTCGCATAGTTTCGCCCATTTGTCCACCCAAGTGGCCATAAAAATTTAAACGGGCCACACCGGGATGATCCCCAACCCAAAACCGTGGGTTTTAGCACACCGATTTAGCCCAAAAATGTCTCGTTCGCGCTATTCTTCCCGTTTGTCCACCCAAATGGCCATGAAAATTGAAACATACTGCACTGGGATAATCCCCAATCTCCCTGGCACACATCGATTAATTTTCGCCCCATAGCATGCCCGAACCCCAAGCCCACCCCTAAAACCATGGGCTATAGCACACCGATTTGTCTTGAAAACACCCCGTTCGTGCCGTTTCGCTCGTTTGTCCACCCAAATAGCCACGAAAATTTAAACGGACCACACTGGGGTGATCCCCAACCTCGCTGGCACATCTCGATTGATTTTTGGCCAACATCACTCTCAAAACCCGTGCCCACCCCTAAAACCGTGCGCTATAGCACACCGATTTGGCCCAAAAATGCTCCATTTAAACGGACCACATTGGGATGATCCCCAATATCTATGACACTCTCCAGTTTATATTTGGCCCATAGCACACCCGGACCCTAGGCCCACCCCCAAAACCATAGGCTATAGCACATCAATTTGGCCCAAAAATGCCCCGTTCATGTCATTTCGCCCGTTTGCCCACTCAAATGGCCATGAATATATAAACACACAGCACTGGGACGATCCCCAACCTCCCTGGCACACCGGGCCCACCCACAAAACCGTAGGTTGTAGCAGACCAATTTGGCCCAAAAATGCCCCGTTTGTGCCGTTTCACGGGTTATAGCCCATTGTATGCCCAAACCCCGTGCCCACTCCCGAAACCGCGGGTTATAGCACACCAATTTGGCCTGAAAATGTCCAATTCACGTTGTTTTACCCTTTGTCCACACAAATGGCCACGAAAATTTAAACAAAACACACTGGGACGATCCCCAACCTCCCTGGCACACCCCAGTCAATTTCGGCCCACAGTACGCCCGGACCCTAAGACCACCCCCAAAATGGTAGGCTATAGCACACCGATTTGGCCTGAAAATGCCCCGTTCGCGTCGTTCACCTGTTTGTCCACTGAAATAGCCACGAAAATTTAAACATACCACACTTAGATGATGCCCAACCTCCCTGGCATAGCTCAGTTAATTTTAAAACAAATCCACGCTCAAACCCCGGGCCCACCACCGAACCGAGGGCTATAGCACACCATTTTCTCCTGAAAACTCCTCTTACGCGTCATTGCGCACATTTGTCCACCCAAATGGCCAGAAAAATTTAAACGGACCACACTAGAACCATCCCCAACTGCCCTAGCATGCCCCAGTCAACTTTTGGCCTACGGCATGCCCGAACCCCGAGCCCACCCCCAAAATCATAGGCAAAAGCATATCAATTTGGCCCAAAATGCCCCATTGGTGCTATTTCACCCGTTTGTCAACCCAAATGGCCTCGAAAAATAAAACAGACCACACTAGGATGATCCCCAACCTCCCTGGCATGCCCCGGTCTATTTTTGGCCCACAGCATGCTTGAACCCCGGGCACACACCTCAAACCGCGGGTTATAGCACATCGATTTGGCCCAAAAACACCCAGTTCGCACTATTTCACCCGTTTGTCCAGTCAAATGGCCATGAAAATTTAAATGGTCCACACTGGAATGATTCCCAACCTCTCTGGCATGCCCTAGTTAATTTTTTGCCCACAGCATACCCGGACCTCGGGGCCACCTCCAAAACCGTAGGCTATAGAACACCAATTTGGCTCAAACTATTTGTGCCATTTCACCTGTTTGTCCACCCAAATGGCCATGAAAATTTAAACGGACCACACTGGATAATCCCGAACTGCCCTGGCATATCTCAATCGATTTTCTTCCCATAGCACGCCCATATCCTGGGCCCACCGCTAAAATCGTGAGCTATAACATACTAATTTTTCCCAAAAATGCCCCGTTCGGGCCGTTTCACCCGTTTGTCCACCCAAATAGCCACGAAAATTAACACGGACCTCACTGGGATGATCCCCAACCTCTCTGGCATGCCTCGGTCAATTTTTGGCCTACAGCATACTCGAACGCCAGGCCCACGCCTAAAATTGTGGGCTATAGCACACCAATTTTGCTCGAAAATGCCCTGTTCGCGCCATTTTGCCCTTTTGTCCAGCCAAATGGCCACGAAAATTTAAACGGACCATACTTGGATGATCCCCAACTTCCATGGCAAGCCCTAATCGATTTTCAGCCCATAACACGCCCGAACCCCGAGTCCGCCCCGAAACCATGGGCTATAGCATATCAATTTTGCCTAAAAATGCTCCGTTCGTGTTATTTTGCCCGTTTGTCCACTCAAATGGCCATGAAAAATTAAACGGACCATACTGGGATGATCCCCAACCTCCCTGGTGCGTCCCGATCAATTTTTGGCCCACAAAATGCTCGAAGCCCGGGCCCACCCCTAAAACTGTGGGCTATAGCACACCGATTAGCCCAAAAATATCCCGTTTACGTCGTGTCACCTATCCATCCAAATGACCACGAAAATTTAAATTAGCCACACCGAAATGATCCCAACGTCTCTGGTATGCCCCGATTAATTTTCAACCCTTAGCAGGTTTGGATAGCGAGCCCACCATCAAAACCGTGGGCTATCACAACAATATGGCCCGACAATGCCCCGTTCGTGCCATTTCACCGGTTTGTCCACCCAAATGGCCACAAAAATTTACATGAACCATATGAGGATGATCCCCAACCTCCCTGGCATGCCTCAATTAATTTTCTCCCCACATTTCGCCCGTACCCCAGGCCCAAACTAAAAACCATTAGTTATAGCACAACGATTTATCCCAAAAATGCCCCGTTCGCGTCATTTTGCCTGTTTGTCCACTCAAATGGCCACAAAAATTTAAAAAAACCATATTGGGATGATCCCCAACCTCCCTGGCATGCCAAGGTCAATTTTTGGGCAATGGCACACCGATTTGGCCTGAAAATGCCCGTTTGCTCCGTTTCACCCGTTTGTCCACCCAAATAGCCACAAAAATTTAAACGGACCACACTGGAATGATCCCTAACCTCCCTGGTATGCCCAGATCGATTTCCAGCCCACAGTAGGCCCGGACCATGGGGACACCACCAAAACTATGGGCTATCACTCCGATTTGGCCAGAAAATGCACCTTTTGCGCTATTTCGCCCGTTTGTCCACCCAAATGGACATAAAAATATAAACGAACTACAATGGGATGATCCCAAACCTCTATGGCATGTCTAGGTCAATTTTCGACCCAAAGCACGCCCGGATCCCTGGACTACCCCCCAAAATCATTGGCTATTACATAGTGATTTGGCCTGAAAATGCCCTGTTCTCTTTGTTTCGCCCATTGGTCCCCCCAAGTGGCCATAAAACTTTAAACGGACCATACCGAGATGATCCCCAACCCAAAATCATGGGTTATAGCACACCGATTTAGCCCGAAAATGCCTCGTTCGTGCTATTTTGCCCGTTTGTTCACCCAAATGGCCACGAAAATTGAAACAGACTACACTGGGATGATCCCCAACCTCCTTGGCATGCCTCGATTAATTTTTGCCCCATAGCACACCCGAACCCCGAGCCAACCCCTAAAACCATAGGCTATAGCACACCGATTTGTCCCGAAAACACCCCATTCGTGCCGTTTTGCCTGTTTGTCCACCCAAATGGCCATGAAAATATAAACGGACCACAATGGGGTGATCCCAAACCTCGCTGGCATGTCTCGATTGATTTTTGGCCAATATCACTCTTGAAACTCGTGCCCACCCCTAAAACTGTAGGCTATAGCACACCAATTTGGCCCAAAAATGCCCCATTTAAACGGACCACACTGGGATGATCCCCAACATCTCTGACACGCTCCAGTTGATATTTGGCCCACAGCACGCCCGGACCCCAGGCCCACCCCCAAAATCGTAGGCTATAACACATCAATTTGGCCCAAAAATGTCCTGTTAGTGTCGTTTCACCCGTTTGTTCACTCAAATGGCCACAAAAATATAAACGCACAGCACCGGGACGATACCCAACCTCCCTGCCATACCCTGATCGATTTTCAGCCCATAATACGCCCGAACACCAGGCCCACCCATGAAACCGTAGGCTGTAGCACACCAATTTGGCCTAAAAATGCCTCGTTTGTGCCATTTCATAGGTTATAGCCTATTTTATGCCCGGACCCCATGCCCACTCCCGAAATCGCGGGTTATAGCACCCCAATTTGGCCAGAAAATGCCCAATTCACGTTGTTTTACCCTTTTGTCCACACAAATGGTCACGAAAATTTAAACAAAACACACTGGGATGATCCCCAACCTCCCTGGCACACCCCGATAAATTTTCGGCCCATAGAACGCTCGAACCCTAAGACCACTCCCAAAACTGTAGGCTATAGCACACCGATTTGGCCTGAAAATGCTCCGTTCGTGTTGTTCACCCGTTTGTCCACTGAAATAGCAACAAAAATTTAAATAGACCACACTGAGATGATGCCTAACCTCCCTGGCATGCCTCAGTCAATTTTCAGATAAATCCACGCTCGAACCACAGGCCCACCACCGAACCGGGGGCTATAGCACACTATTTAAGCCTGAAAACTCCTCGTACGCGCCATTTTGCATATTTGTCCACCCAAATAACCACAAAAATTTAAACGGACAACACGGGAATGATCCCTAACCTCCCTGGTATACCCAGATCGATTTTCAGGCCACAGTAGGCCCGGACCATGGGGACACCACCAAAACTGTGGGCTATCACTCCGATTTGGCCAGAAAATGCACCTTTTGTGCTATTTCGCCCATTTGTCAACCCAAATGGACATAAAAATATAAACGAACCACAATGGGATGATCCCCAACCTCTATGGCATGTCCAGGTCAATTTTTGACCCAAACCACGCTCGGATCCCTGGACTACCCCCAAAATCGTTGGCTATTACATAGTGATTTGGCCTAAAAATGCCCTGTTTGCTTCGTTTCGCCCATTGGTCCCCCCAAGTGGCCACAAAAATTTAAATGGGCCATACCGAGATGATCCCCAACCCAAAATCGTGGGTTATAGCACACCGATTTAGCCCAAAAATGCTTCGTTCGTGCTATTTTGCCCGTTTGTTCCCCCAAATGGCCACGAAAATTGAAACGGACTACACTGGGATGATCCCCAACCTCCTTGGCATGCCTTGATTAATATTTTCCCCATAGCACACCCGAACCCCGAGCCAACCCCTAAAATCATAGGCTATAGCACACCGATTTATCCCGAAAACACCCCATTCGTGCCGTTTCGCCCGTTTGTCCACCCAAATGGCCATGAAAATTTAAACGGACCCCACTGGGGTGATCCCCAACCTCGCTGGCACGTCTCGATTGATTTTTGGCCAATATCACTCTCGAAACTCGTGCCCACCCCTAAAATTGTGGGCTATAGCACACCAATTTAGCCTAAAAATGCCCCATTTAAACGGACCACACTGAGATGATCCCCAACATCTCTGACACGCTCCAGTTGATATTTGGCCCACAGCACACCCGGACCCCAGGCCCACCCCCAAAATCGCAGTCTATAGCACATCAATTTGGCCCAAAAATGTCCCTTTAGTGTCGTTTCACCTGTTTGTCCACTCAAATGGCCACAAAAATATAAACGCACAGCACTGGGACGATCCCCAACCTCCCTGCAACACCCTGATCGATTTTCAGCCCATAATACGCCCGAACACCAGGCCCACCCACGAAACCGTAGGCTGTAGCACACCAAATTGGCCCAAAAATGCCTCATTTGTGCCATTTAATAGGTTATAGCCCATTTTATGCCCGCACCCCATGCCCACTCCCGAAACCGCGGGTTATAGCACACCAATTTGGCCAGAAAATGCCAAATTCACGTTGTTTTACCCTTTTGTCCACACAAATGGTCACGAAAATTTAAACAAAACACACTGGGATGATCCCCAACCTCCCTGGCACACCCCGATCGATTTTCGGCCCATATCACGCTTGGACCTTAAGACCACTCCCAAAACCGTAGCCTATAGCACATCGATTTGGCATGAAAATGCTCCGTTCGTGTCGTTCACCCGTTTGTCCACTGAAATACCACAAAAATTTAAACAGACCACACTGAGATGATGCCTAACCTCCCTGGCATGCCTCAGTTAATTTTCAAACAAATCCACGCTCGAACCCCAGGCCCACCACCGAACCGGGGGCTATAGCACACCATTTTAGCCTGAAAACTCCTCGTCCGCGCCGTTTCGCATATTTGTCCACCCAAATAGCCACAAAAATTTAAACGGACCACACTGAAATGATCCCTAACCCCCCTGGTATGCTCAGATCGATTTTCAACCCACAGTAGGCCCGTACCATGCGGACACCACCAAAACTGTGGGCTATCACTCCGATTTGGCCAAAAAATGCACCTTTTGTGCTATTTCACCCGTTTGTCAACCCAAATGGACATAAAAATATAAACGAACCACAATGGGATGATCCCCAACCTCTATGGCATGTCCAGGTCAATTTTTGACCCAAACCACGCCTGGATCCCTGGACTACCCCAAAAATCGTTGGCTATTACATAGTGATTTGGCCTAAAAATGCCCTGTTCACTTTGTTTCGCCCATTGGTCCCCCCAAGTGGCCACAAAAATTTAAATGGGCCATACCGGGATGATCCCCAACCCAAAATCGTCGGTTATAGCACACCGATTTAGCTCGAAAATGCCTCGCTCGTGCTATTTTGCCCGTTTGTTCACCCAAATGGCCACGAAAATTAAAACGGACTACACTGGGATGATCCCCAACCTCCTTGGCATGCCTCGATTAATTTTTGCCCCATAGCACACCCGAACCCCGAGCCAACCCCTAAAACCATGGGCTATAGCACACTGATTTATCCCGAAAACACTCCATTCGTGCCGTTTCGCCCGTTTGTCCACCCAAATGACCATGAAAATTTAAACGGACCATACTGGGGTAATCCCCAACCTCGTTGGCACATCCCGATTGATTTTTGGCCAATATCACTCTCGAAACTCGTGCCTACCCCTAAAACTGTGGGCTATAGCACACCAATTTGGCCGAAAAATGCCCCGTATAAACGGACCACACTGAGATGATCCCAACATCTCTGACACGCTCCAGTTGATATTTGGCCTACAACACGCCCGGACCCCAGGCCCACCCCCAAAATCGTAGGCTATAGAACATCAATTTGGCCCAAAAATGTCCCGTTAGTATCGTTTCACCCGTTTGTCCACTCAAATGGCCACAAAAATATAAACGCACAGCACTGGGACGATCCCCAACCTCCCTGCCACACCCTGATCGATTTTCAGCCCATAATACGCCCGAACACCAGGCCCACCCACGAAACCGTAGGCTGTAGCACACCAAATTGGTCCAAAAATGCCTCATTTGTGCCATTTAATAGGTTATAGCCCATTTTATGCCCGCACCCCATGCCCACTCCCGAAACCGCGGGTTATAGCACACCAATTTGGCCAGAAAATGCCCAATTCATGTTGTTTTACCCTTTTGTCCACACAAATGGTCACGAAAATTTAAACAAAACACACTGGGATGATCCCCAACCTCCCTGGCACACCCCGATCGATTTTCATCCTATATCACGCTTGGACCTTAAGACCACTCCCAAAACCGTAGCCTATAGCACATCGATTTGGCCTGAAAATGCTCCGTTCGTGTCGTTCACCCGTTTGTCCACTGAAATACCACAAAAATTTAAACAGACCACACTGAGATGATGCCTAACCTCCCTGGCATGCCACAGTCAATTTTCAAACAATTCCACGCTCGAACCCCAGGCCCACCACCGAACCGGGGGCTATAGCACACCATTTTAGCCTGAAAACTCCTCGTACGCGCCGTTTCGCATATTTGTCCACCCAAATAGCCACAAAAATTTAAACGGACCACACTGAAATGATCCCTAACCTCCCTGGTATGCCCAGATCGATTTTCAAACCACAGTAGGCCCGTACCATAGGGACATCACCAAAACTGTGGGCTATCACTCCGATTTGGCCAAAAAATGCACCTTTTGTGCTATTTCGCCCATTTGTCAACCTAAATGGACATAAAAATATAAACGAACCACAATGGGATGATCCCCAACCTCTCTGGCATGTCCAGGTCAATTTTTGACCCAAAGCACGCCCGGATCCCTGGACTACCCCCAAAATCGTTGGCTATTGCATAGTGATTCGGCCTAAAAATGCCCTGTTCGCTTTGTTTCGCCCATTGGTCCCCCCAAGTGGCCACAAAAATTTAAATGGGCCATACCGAGATGATCCCCAACCCAAAATCGTGGGTTATAGCACACCGATTTAGCCCAAAAATGCCTCGTTCGTGCTATTTTGCCCGTTTGTTCACCCAAATGGCCACGAAAATTGAAACGGACTACACTGGGATGATCCCCAACCTCCTTGGCATGCCTCAATTAATTTTTGCCCCATAGCACACCCGAACCCTGAGCCAACCCCTAAAACCATGGGCTATAGCACACTGATTTGTCCCGAAAACACCCCATTCGTGCCGTTTCGCCCGTTTGTCCACCCAAATGGCCATGAAAATTTAAACGGACCACAATGGGGTGATCCCCAACCTTGCCGGCACGTCCCGATTGATTTTTCGCCAATATCACTCTCGAAACTCGTGCCCACCCCTAAAACTGTGGGCTATAGCACACCAATTTGGCCCAAAAATGCCCCGTTTAAATGGACCACACTGAGATGATCCCCAATATCTCTGACACACTCCAGTTGATATTTGGCCCACAGCACGCCCGGACCCCAGGCCCACCCCCAAAATCGTAGGCTATAGAACATCAATTTGGCCTAAAAATGTCCCGTTAGTATCATTTCACCCGTTTGTCCACTCAAATGGCCACAAAAATATAAACGCACAGCACTGGGATGATCCCCCACCTCCCTGCCACACCCTGATCGATTTTCAGCCCATAATACGCCCGAACACCAGGCCCACCCACAAAATCGTAGGCTGTAGCAAACTAATTTGGCCCAAAAATGCCTCGTTTGTGCCATTTCATAGGTTATAGCCCATTTTATGCCCGGACCCCATGCCCACTCCCGAAACCGCGGGTTATAGCACACCAATTTGGCCAGAAAATGCCCAATTCACGTTGTTTTACCATTTTGTCCACACAAATGGTCACGAAAATTTAAACAAAACACACTGGGATGATCCCCAACCTCCCTGGCACACCCCGATCGATTTTCGGCCCATATCACGCTTGGACCCTAAGACCACTCCCAAAACCGTAGGCTATAGCACACCGATTTGGCCTGAAAATGCTCCGTTCGTGTCGTTCACCCGTTTGTCCACTGAAATACGACAAAAATTTAAACAGACCACACTGAGATAATGCCTAATCTCCCTGGCATGCCTCAGTCAATTTTCAAATAAATCCACGCTCAAACACCAGGCCCACCATCGAACCGGTGGCTATAGCACACCATTTTAGCCTGAAAACTCCTCGTATGTGCCGTTTTGCATATTTACCCACCCAAATAGCCACAAAAATTTAAACGGACTACACTAGAACCATCCCCAACTGCCCTAGCATGCCTCGATCAATTTTTGACCTACAGTATGCCCGAACCCCGAGCCCACCCTCGAAACCATAGGCAAAAGCATATCAATTGGGCCCGAAAATTTCCCGTTCGTGCTATTTTGCACGTTTATCGACCCAAATGGCCACAAAAAATAAAACGGACCACACTAGGATGATCCCCAACCTCCCTGTCATGCCCCGATCAATTTTTGACCCACAGCATGCCCGAACCCCGAGCCCACACCTAAAACCGCGGGCTATAGCACATCGATTTAGCCCAAAAATAACCCGTTCGCACTATTTCACCCGTTTATGCTGCTAAATGGCCACAAAAATTTAAACGGTCCACACTGGAATGATCCCCAACCTCCCTGGCATGCTCCGGTTGATTTTTTTCCCACAGCATGCCCAGACCTCGGGGCCACCACAGAAAACGTGGGCTATAGAACACAGATTTGGCCTGAAAATGCCCTGTTTGCGCTGTTTCGCCTGTTTGTTCACCCAAATGGCCAAGAAAATTTAAACGGACCACACTGGACAATCCCGAACCTCCCTGGCATATCTCAATCGATTTTCTTCCCTCAGTACGCCCATATTCCGGGCCCACCCCTAAAATCGTGAGCTATAACATACTGATTTGCCTGAAAATGCCCCGTTCGGGCCGTTTCGCCCATTTGTCCACCCAAATAGCCACGAAAATTAACAAAGACCTCACTGGGATGATCCCCAACCACTCTGGCATGCCTCGGTCAATTTTTGGCCCACAGCAGGATCGAACGTCGGGCCCACACAGAAAACTGTGGGCTATAGCACACCAATTTTGCTCAAAAATACCCCATTCGCACCGTTTTGCCTATTTGTCCAACCAAACGGCCACAAAAATTTAAACGGACCATACTTGGATGATCCCTAACTTCTCTGGCATACCCTGATCGATTTTCAGCCCACAACACGCCTGAACCCCTGGCCCACTCCGAAACCATGGGCTATAGCATATCGATTTTGCCCAAAAATGCCCTGTTTGCGTTGTTTCGCCCGTTTGTCCACTCAAATGGCCATGAAAAATTAAACGGACCACACTGGGATGATCCCCAACGTCCCTGGCATGCCTTGATCGATTTTTGGCTCACAGCATGCTCGAACCCCGGGCCACCCCCGAAACTGTGGACTATAGCACACTGATTAGCCCGAAAATGTCTCGTTTATGCCGTTTCACCCATTTGTCCACCCAAATGACCACGAAAATTTAAACTAACCACACTGAGATGATCCCAACCTCTCTGGTATGCCCCGATCAATTTTCGTCCCTTAGCAGGTCCGGACACCGAGCCCACCATCAAAACCGTGGGCTATCACAACAATTTAGCCCGATAAAGCCTCGTTCGTGTCATTTCGCCCATTTGTCCACCCAAATGGCCACTAAAATTTACACGAACCATACGAGGATGATCCCCAACCTCCCTGGCACGCCTCGGTTAATTTTCCCCCCACATTTCGGTCGTACCTCAAGTCCACCCTAAAAACCATTTGCTATAGCACACCGATTTATCCCAAAAATGCCCTGTTCGCGTCATTTTGTCTGTTTGTCCACCCAAATGGCTAGAAAAATTTAAACAAACCACATTGGGTGATCCCCAACCTCCCTGGTATGCCAAGGTCGGTTTTTGGCCCACAGCACGCCCGAACCCCGTGCCCACACCTAAAACTGTGGGCTATGGCATATCGATTTGGCCTAAAAATGCCCGTTTGTTCCGTTTCACCCGTTTGTCCACCCAAATGACCACGAAAATTTAAACGGGCCACACTGGAATGATCCCCAACCTCCCTGGCATGCCCAAAGAAATTTTTAGCCCACAGTAGGCCCGGACCATGGGGACACCACCAAAACTGTGGGCTGTCACTCCGATTTGGCCAGAAAATGCACTTTTCACGCTATTTCGCCCGTTTGTCCACCCAAATGGACACAAAAATTTAAACGGACCACACTGAGATGATCCCCAACCTCCCTGGCATGCCTCAATTAATTCTCTCCCCACTGCACGCTCGTACCCCGGGCCCAACCCCAAAACCATGGTCTAGCACATCGATTTGTCCCGAAAAATTCCCCATTCATGCCGTTTCAACACTTTGCACACCAAAATGGCCATGAAAATTTAAAAGGACCACACTGGGATGATCCCCAACCTCCCTTCCATGCCCCAATCAATTTTTGCCCCACAGCACACCCGAATCCTGTGCCCACCCCCAAAATCGTGGGCTACAGCACACCGATTTGGCCTGAAAATACCCCATTTGCGTTATTTCGCCCGTATGTCCACCCAAATGGCCACAAAAACTTAAATGGACCACACTGGGATGATCCCCAATCTCCCTGGCATGCCCCAGTCAATTTTTGGCCCACAACACGCCTGGACCCTGGGACCACCCCCGAAATCGTGGGCTATAGCACACCAATTTGGCCCAAAAATGCCTCATTCGGGCCGTTAAGCCCGTTTATCCACACTTGAATGATTCCCAACCTCCCTGGCATGCCTCAGTCAATTTTTGGACAAATGCACACCCGGGACCACCGCCAAACTGTGGGCTATGGCACACCGTTTTAGCCTGAAAACTCCTCGTTCATGCCGTTTTACACGTTTGTCCACCGAAATAGCCACAAAAATTTAAACGGAACACACTGGGACCATCCCCAACCACCCTGGCATTCCCTGATCAATTTTCGGCCTAAAGAATGCCCGATCCCTGAACCCACCCCCAAAACCATAGGCAAAAGCATATTAATTTGGCCCGAAAATGCCCCGTTCGCGCTATTTCGCCCATTTGTCGACCAAAATGGCCATGAAAAATAAAACGAACACACTAGGATGATCCCCAACCTCCCTGGCACACCCCGATCAATTTTTGGCCCACAGCATGCCCGAACCCCGGGACCACCCTCAAAACCGTGGGCTATAGCACATCGATTTAGCCCAAAAATACCCAGTTTGCACCGTTTCACCATTTATCCAGCCAAATGGCCACGACAATTTAAACGATCCACACTGTGATGATCCCCAACCTATATGGCATGCGTCGATCAATTTTTGGCCCACAACACGCCAGGACCTTGGGCCCACCGTCAAAACCGTGGGCTATAGCACATCAATTTAGCCTGAAAATTCCCCATTTGTGCCTTATCGCCCGTTTGTCCACCCAAATGGCCATGAAAATTTAAACGCACCACACTGGACGATCCCCAACCTCCCTGGAATACCTCAACCAATTTTCTACCCACAGCACGCCCATACCCCGGGTCCACCCCTGAAATCGTGAGCTAAAACATACTGATTTTGCCCGAAAAATGCCCCGTTCGCGCCGTTTCACCTGTTTATCCACCCAAATAGCCACAAAAATTTAAATGGACCTCACTGGTATGATCCTTAACCCCTCTGGAATGCCCCGATCAATTTTCGGCCAACAACATGCTCGGACACCGGGCCCACCCCCAAAATCGTACTATAGTACACCAATTTTGTTCGAAAATGCCCGATTTGCGCCGTTTCACCCATTTGTCCACCCTAATAACCACGAAAATTTAAACAGACTACACTGAGATGATCTTCAACCTCCCTAGCACCCGTCGGTTGATTTTTAGACTACAGCACGCCCGAAACTCAGGGCAATACATGAAACCGTGGCTATAGCACACGATTTATCCCAAAAATGCCCCGTTTATGCCATTTCGCCCATTCGTCCACCCAAATAGCCACGAAAATTTAAACGGACCATACTGGAATGATCCCCAACCTCTTTGGCACACCCCGGTTGATTTTTAGCCCACAGCATGCCCGAACCCTGGGCCCACCCCCAAAACCGTAGGCTATAGCATATCGATTTTGCCTGAAAATGCCCCATTCACGTCGTTTCGCCCGTTTATCCCTCAAATGGCTACAAAAAATTAAACGGACCACACTGGGATGATCCCCAACCTCCCTGGCATGCCCCAATCTATTTTTGGCCCACAGTACACTCAGACCCCGGGCACCCCCGAAACCATGGGCTATTGCACACCGATTTGGCCCGAAAATATCCCGTTCGTGCCGTTTCGCCCGTTTGTCCACCCGAATGGCTACAAAAATTTAAACGGAACACACTGCGACGATCCCCAACCTCCCTTGCATGCCTCGATCGATTTTTAACCCACAGTACGCCCGAACCCCGAGCCCACCCCCAAACCATAGGCTTTAGCACATCGATTTGTCCTGAAAATGCCCCATTCGTGCCGTTTCACCCGTTTGTCCACCCAAATGGCCATGAAAATTTAAACAAACAACACTGGGACGATCCCCAACTTCCCTGTCTTGCCCCGGTCAATTTTTAGCCCACAGCATGCCTGGACCCCGCACTCACCCCCAAAACCGTGGGCCATAGCACACCAATTTAGCCCAAAAATGCCTCGTTTGCACCGTTTCACCCGTTTGTCCGCCCAAATGGCCACGAAAATTTAAACGGACCAGACTAGGACGATCCCAAATATCCCTGGCATGCCCCAATCAATTTTTGGTACACAGCACGTTCAGACCTCGAGCCCACCCCCGAACCGAACCCATAGGCTATAGCACAGCAATTTGTCCTGAAAATGCCTCATTTGTGCATTTTTGCCCATTTATCCACCCAAATGGCCACGAAAATTTAAACGGATCACACTGGGAATATCTCCAACCTCCCTGGCAAGACCCGATCAATTTTTGGCCCACAGCACGCTCGAACCCCAGGCTGACCCTCGAACCGTGGGCTATAGCACATCGATTTGTCCTGAAAAGGCCCCGTTCACACCGTTTCGCCCGTTTGTCCACCCAAATGGCCACAAAAACTTAAAAAGACCAACCCGGGATGATCCCCAACATTCCTGGCACGCCCCGATCAATTTTTAGCCCACAGCATACCCGGACCCCTGACCCACCCCTGAAATCGTGGGCTATAGCACACCGATTTGCCCCGAAAATGCCTCGTCGCGCCGTTTCGCTCGTTTATCTACCCCAAATGGCCACAAAAATTTAAATGGACCACACTAGAACAATCCTCAACCTTCCTGGCACGCCCCGATCAATTTTCAGCTCACATTACGCCTGAGGCTCGAGCCCACCCCCAAAACCATGGGCTATAGCACACCAATTTAGCCCAAAAAGGCCCCGTTCGTGCCGTTTTGCCCGTTCGTCCACCCAAATGGCCACGAAAATTTAAACGGACTACACTGGGATGATTCTCCACCTCTCTAGCATGCCCCGAATGATTTTTGGCCACCAGCATGCCCGAACCCTGGGCCCACCTCTAAAACCGCAACTATAGCACACTGATTTGGCCCAAAAATGCGCTGTTCGCGTCGTTTCACCTGTGTGTCCACCCAAATGGCCACAAAAATATAAATGGTCCACTAAGAGGATCCCCAACCTCCCTGGCATGCCCCGATTGATTTTTGGACCACAGCATGCCCGAACCCCGAGCCCACTCCCAAAACCGTGGGCTATAACACACCGATTAGCCAAAAAAGTCCCGTTTACGCCGTTTCACCCGTTTGTCCACCCAAATGGCCACAAAAATTTACACGGACTACACCGGGACGATCCCAACCTCCTTGGCATGCCCCGATCAATTTTCAGCCCATAGCAGGACTGGACATCTAGCCCACCACCAAAACCATGGGTGATCACACCAATTTGGCTCGAAAATGCCCCGTTCATGCCATTTCGCTCATTTGTCCACCCAAATGGCCACGAAAATTTAAACAAACCACACGGGGACGATCCTCAACCTCCCTGGAACGCACCGGTTAATTATCACCCCACAGCACGCCCAGACCCCTGCCCACCCCTAAAACCATGGGCTATAGCACACCGATTTATCCCAAAAATGCCCCGTTCACGTTATTTCGCTCATTTGTCCACCCAAATGGCCACAAAAATTTAAATGAACCGCACGGGGACGATCCTCAACCTCCCTGGAACGCACCGGTTAATTATCACCCCACAGCACGCCCAGACCCCTGGCCCACCCCCAAAACCATAGGCTATAGCACATCGATTTATCCCAAAAATGTCCCGTTCGCGTCATTTCGCCCGTTTGTCCACCCAAATGGCCAAAAAATTTAAACGAACCATATTGGGATGATCCCCGATTAGGCCTGAAAAAGCCCAGTTTGCTCCGTTTCACCGGTTTGTTCACCCAAATGGCCATAAAAGTATAAACGAACCACACTGGGATGACACACAACCTCCTTGGCACGCCTCGGTCAATTTTTGGCCCATAGCACGCCCGAAACCCAGGCCCACCCCCAAAACTGTAGGCTATAGCACACCGATTGGGCCTAAAAATTCCCCGTTCGTGTCGTTACGCCCGTTTGTCCATACAAATGGCCACAAAAATTTAAGCACACCATACTGGGATGATCCCCAACCTCCCTGGCATGCCCAGATAGATTTTAGGCATACAGCACGCCCAGAACCTGGGGACACCCCCAAAACCGTGGGCTCTAGCATACCAATTTTGCCCAAAAATGCCTCTTCGCGCCTTTTCGCCCATTTGTCCACGGAAATAGCCACAAAAATTTAAACAGACCACACTGGGTCGATCCCCAACCTCCCTGGCACGCCCCAATAGATTTTTGACCCACAGCACGCTTCTATCCCCAGCCCACCCCCAAAATCGAGAGCTATAGCACATTGATTTGGCCCGAAAATGCCCTGTTCCTGCCGTTTCGCCCCTTTGTCCATCCAAATGGCCACAAAAATTTAAATGGTCCATAATAGGACAATCCCCAACCTCCCTGGCATGCCCCAATCAATTTTCGGCCCACAACACGCCCAGACCCCGGGCGCAAGCCCAAAACTGTTGGCTATAGCACACTGATTTGGCCGAAAAATGTCTCATTCGCGCCGTTTTACCCGTTTGTCCACCCAAATGGCCTCAAAAATTTAAACAGACCACACTGGGACGATCCCCAACCTCCCTGGCATGCCCCGGCCAATTCTTGGCCCACAGCACGCCCGGACCCCGGGCCCAACCCTGAGACGATTTTCAACCTCCCTGGCACGCCTCGGTCAATCTTTGGCCCACAGCACGCTCGAACCTCGGCCCACCCCCGAAATCGTGGCCTCTAGAACACCATTTGGCCCGTAAATGCCTCGTTCATACCGTTTTGCCCGTTTGTCCACCCAAATGGCCACAAAAATTTAAACGGACCACACTGGGACGATCCTCAACCTCCCTGGCATGCCTCGATCGATTTTCGGCCAATAGAACTACCGGACCCAGGGACCACCCCCTAAACTGTGGGCTATAGCATACCAATTTGGCCTGAAAATGAGTTGTTCGCGTCGTTTCGCTCGTACGTCCACCCAAATGGACACAACAATTTAAACGGACCACTCTGAGACGATCCCCAACCTCCCTGGCATACGCCGATTGATTTTCGTCCAGCAGCACGCCCGGACCCCAGGCCCACCCCCGAAACCATATGCTATAGCACACCGATTTGGCTCAAAAATGTCCCGTTCGCTCCGTTACACCTGTTTGTCCACTCAAATGGCCACAAAAATTTCAACGGACCACACTGCGATGATCACCAACCTCTCTGGCAGGCCCCGATCTATTTTTGGCCTACAGCACGCCCAGACCCTAGGCCCACCCATAAAACCATGGGCTATAGCACACTGATTTGGCCCGAAAATGCCCCATTCGCGTCGTTTCGCCCGTTTGTCCACCCAAATAGCCACGTAAATTTAAACAGACCACATTGGAGCAATCCCCAACCTCCCTGGCATACCTCGATCGATTTTTGACCCACATCTTACACGGACCTCGGGTCCACCCTCGAAACCATGGTCTATAGCACACCAATTTAGCTCGATAATGCCCCGTTCACGCCGTTTCGCTCGTTTCTCCACCCAAATGGCCACGAAAATTTAAACGAAACACACTGGGACGATCCCTAACCTCCTTGGCATGCCCCGGTCAATTTTCAGCGCACAGCACGCCCGAACCCCAAGCCCAGCCCCAAAACCGTGAGCTACAGCACACCATTTGGCCCGAAAATGCCTTATTTGCGCTGTTTCGCCCGTTTGTCCACCCAAATGGCCCCAAAAAATTACATGGACCATACTGGGACGATCCTTAACCTCCTTGGCACGCCCCGATCGATTTTCGGCCCACAGCACGCCCGGACCCTGGGTCTACCCTTAAAACCGTGGGCTATAGCACACCGATTTGGCCTAAAAATACCCCGTTTACGCTATTTAGTTTGTTTGTCTACCTAGGACCCACCCCCAAAACCATAGGCTATAGCAAACGATTTGGCTCGATAATGCCCCGTCCACGCCATTTCGACCGTTTCTACACCCAAATGGCCACGAAAAATTAAACGGACTACACTGGGACGATCCCTAACCTCCCTGGCATGCCCCGGTCGATATTCGGCCCACAGTACGCCCGAACCCCGGGCCAACCCCCAAAACCATGGGCTATAGCACACGATTTGGCCCAAAAGTGCCTTGTTCGCGCCGTTTCGCCTGTTTGTCCACCCAAATGGCTTCGAAAATTTAAATGGACCATACTAGGACGATCCCTAACCTCCTTGGCACACCCCGATCGATTTTCGACCCACAGCACGCTCGAACCCCGAGCCCACCCCCAAAACCGTGGGCTATAGCACACTGATTTGGCCTGAAAATACCCCGTTCGCACCGTTTCACCTGTTTGTCCACCCAAATGGACATGAAAATTTAAACGGACCAACCTGAGACGATCTCCAACCTCCATGGCATGCCCCATCGATTTTCGACACACATCAGGCTCGGACCCCGGGCCCACCCCCCAAAATCATAGGCTATAGCACACCAATTTGGCCTGAAAATTCTTCGTTCGCGCCATTTCGCCCGTTTGTCCACCCAAATATCCACGAAAATTTAAACGGACCACACTGGGACAATCCTCAACCTCCCTGGCACGCCCCGAATAATTTTTGGCCCACAGCACGCCTGGACCCCGGGCCCACCCCCAAAACCGTGGGCTATACCAATTTGTCCCGAAAATGCCTATTCGCGCCATTTCGCCTGTTTGTCCACCCAAATGGCCACGAAAATTTAAATGGACCACACTAGAACGATACCCAACCTCCCTGGAATACCCCCGGTCAATTTTTGGCTCACAGCACGCCCAAACCCCGTGCCCACCCCCGAAACTGTGCGCTATAGCACACCGATTTGGCCCAAAAACATCCCGTTCACACTATTTCACCCGTTTGTCCACCCAAATGGCCACTAAAATTTAAACAGACCACACTGGGACAATCCCCAACCTCCCTGGCAGACCCTGGTCAATTTTAGGCTCACAGCACGCCCGGACCCCAAGCCCACCCCCAAAATCGAGGGCTATAGCATATCGATTTGGATCGAAAATACCCCGTTTCACCCGTTTGCCCACCCAAATAACCATGAAAATTTAAACAGACCACACTGGGATGATCCTCAACCTCCCTGTCATGCCTCGATCGATTTTCAGCCCACAGCACACCTGAACCCCCAGCCCACCCCCAAATCGTGGGCTATAGCACACCGATTTGGCCCGAAAATGTCCCGTTCGCATCGTTTTGCCGTTTGTCCATCCAAATGGCCACAAAAATTTAAACGGACCACACTGGGACAATCCCCAACCACCCTGGCACTCCCCGATTGATTTTCATCCCACAAGATGCTTGGACCCCGAGCCCCCCCAAAACCATAGGCTATAGCACACCGATTTGGCCCATAAATGCCCCGTTCACACCGTTTTGCCTGTTTGTCCACCCAAATGGTTACGAAAATTTAAACAGACCACACTGGGATAATCCCCAACCTCCCTGGCACGCCCCGATCAATTTTTGGCCCACAACATGCCTGGACCCTGGGCCCACCCCCAAAACCGTGGGCTATATCACATCGATTTAGCCCGAAAATGCCCCGTTCGCGCTGTTTCGCTCGTTTGTCCACCCAAATGGCCACGAAAAATTAAACGGATCACACTGGGACGATCCCCAACCCCCGTGGCACGCCTGGTTCGCCAATTTGTCCACAAAAATTTAAACAGACCACGCTGGGACAATCCCCAACCTTCCTAGCACGCTCCAGTTGATTTTCAACCCACAGCACGCCTGAACCCCAGGTCCACCCCCGAAATTGTGGGCTATAACACACCGATTTGGCCCGAAAATTCCCCATTCGCGCTGTTTTACCCGTTTGTCCACCTAAATGGCCACGAAAATTTAAACGGATCACACTGGGACGATCCTCAACCTCCCTGCGTGCCCGATCAATTTTTTCGGCCGACGGTACCCCCGGACCCAGGCCCACCCCCAAAACCGTGGGATATAGCACACCGTTTTGGCCTGAAAATGCCTCGTTCACGCCATTTTGCTAGTTTAACCACCCAAACGGCCTCAAATAAATAAACAAACCACATTAGTACGATCTCCAACCTCCCTAGCACGCCCATGTTTTTTTTCGTCCCATGGAACCCCCGGACCCCGGGTCCACCCCCAAAATCGTGGGCTATAGCTCACCAATTTGGCCCAAAAATTCCCTGTTCACACCATTTCGCTCGTTTGACCTTTCAAATAGCCTCGAATAAATAGACGGACCACATTGGGACGATTCCCAACCTCCCTGCCACGGCCAGGTTGATTTTTGACCCACGACACCCCCGAACCCTGGGCCCACCCTCAAAACCGTGGGCTATAGCACACTGATTTGGCCCAATCACATCGTTTCACCCGTTTAACCACCCAAATAGCGTCAAATAAATAAACGAACCACACTGGGACGATCTCTAACCGCCCTGGCACGCCCAGGTCAATTTTCGACACACGGCACCCCCGGACCCTAGGTCCACCCCTAAAATTGTGGGCTATAGCACACCAATTATTCTCAAAAATGCTCCGTTCGTGTCGTTTCGCTCGTTTGACCACTCCAAATGTCCTTGAATAAATAAACGAACCATGGTGGGATGATCCTCATCCTCTCTGGCACGTCCAGGTCGATTTTTGGCCCACGACACCCGCAGACCCCGGGCCCATTCCCGAAACTATGGGTTGCACACTGATTTGGCTCAAAAATGCCCCGTTCCTATCGTTTCACCCGTTTGACCATCCAAATAGCCTCAAATAAATAAATGGACCACACTGGGATGATCCTCCACCTCCCTGGCACACCCAAGTCAATTTTTGGCCCACAACACCCCCAACCTCGAACCCACCCCCAAAATCGTGGGCTATAGCACACAGATTTGGCCCGAAAACATTCTGTTCCCGCCGTTTTGCCTTTTTGACAACCTAAATGGCCTCAAATAAATAAACGGCCCACACTGGGACAATCCCCAACCTCCCTAGCACGTCCAGGTCGATTTTTGGCCCACGGTACCCTCGAACCCCGGGCCCAACCCAAAACTGTGGGCCCAATTTGGAGGAAAGTGCAGATTTAATAGGATAGAAGTTGTCTTTTAGTAAATCGGCTTGACCAGTCCGCATAGATCTTGAAAAAATATCGATATTCAAAAAAATTGCTTTAAACGGACATCCGAGCGCAACGTTATAAAGGTTTAAAGTTTCACTAATTTACAACTACTTTTTTCTAGTTTTTTTCTCTCCCTATTTTTGGTTGACCTTTTTATCTAACTTAAATTTTTATTTATATGGAACAGGCTTCCATGATAGCTTTATTAGAAATTACTAAAGACAGGCGTGTCAAGTAAATTTTCTCAAAAAAATCGCTCTTATCTTATTCAACAGAAACAAATGACCCGTTCGCGCCATTTGACCACCCAAATGCCCCCAACTCTGTCGGGACACCCTTATCCATTCCACACACGATTGGGAGCCATCGGTCGAACTTCAACCCAAACCACGCTCGGGGCCTAGGCCCACCTTGAGAACCATGGACTAATACCCAACGATTTGGCCAAAAAATGGTTTATTTGCACCGTTTTGCTCATTTGACCACCCAAGTGGCCCCCACCGACCCCGTTGGACCACCCTCACCCTGTCCACACACGGTTGGTGGGACACCGGTTGATTTTTAATCCAAACCACGCCAGGGTCCTGGGCCCACCCCGAGAACCATGGACTCACACTCGACATAGCCCAAAAAAAGGCCCGTTTGCACCATTTCCCCCATTTGATCACCCAAATGGCCCAACCGACCCCATCAGGCCACCCTCACCCGTTCCACACATGGTCGGAGAGCCGCTGATCGATTTTCAACGCAAACCACGCCCGAGGCCCTGGCCAACCCCAAGAACCACGGGCAAACACCCACCAATTTGGTCCGAAAAGGGTCAGCTCGTGCCGTTTCGCCCGTTTGACCACCCAAATGGCCCCACTGACCCCGCCGGACCACCCTCACCCACTCTACACACGGCCGAGGGTTACTGTATTTCTTTATGATTTCTTCAGTACCATATTTCCTTTTCTAATTGATTTGGATATATTTACTTGAGCTAAGGGTGCATCAAAAATAGTCTTCACAAGGTAAGCGTGAAGCTGCGTACACACCACCCAGCTCCCTAGACATCACTTGCAAAATTTCACTGACTATATTGTTGTTGGTTTAAATTATTCTCTTGTCTAGGAACCTTTCTTGGCAGTTACTAATGACATGTGAAAGATGCAAAAGCAAATGTGAAATGTTACACACTAATTTTATCATGCATCCATCTTTACTTTATGAGATTATTAGAATCAACTAAAAATCAACGACGACGGCACCTTTAAACCAAACAAGTTGAGATCAGCTATATAATATAAATCGCCACCATCCACAACGATAATTTTATATATAAAAAAGTACTAGAAGTCCTCTATATTTTCTTCTAGCGGCCGGAGACGGAGTAGAATAGTATAAAGAGTAAATTCACATGTTGAATGGTGTGACTTTGCCATCTTATCTATGGATCCTCAAAGACACTGCAAACTGTCTTCCTCCCTAAGTTTAGCCTGGAAACAATAGATAAAAAAGAGTCAACGAAAGAACTACGATGATTAAAAGACCGACAGACACACTGTCTAGTGGTATAAATTCACTGATATGAAAATTTTAATGAATGAAGGGAATAATAGATGGATGTGGGGGGTGAGGTGGGGTGGGGTGGGGGGTTGACCAACTTATACAAGAAAATGGATCAAAAGGCATGAGGGTGGATCAGAAGTTCCGAAAAGCTATGTTGATCGGACTCTTTAAAATTGCCTACAGGTGCATGTCTCCTTCAAAAATAGTAAATTTTTAGAGGATCTAACACACGCATGGTAACATTTGTGAAGAGTTCGAGCAACATAGCTGGAATGTTGGGGTGCGAGTGTGTAATATGGTAATAGTCATGAATAGTAACGAGACAAGACTGGTGAGAACGCGAGGTATTAAGAAGTTATGACGTACTTTTCGTGCAATAACGTAGTTGCAACAATTCAAGACAATAAATCCAGATAAGAAAACGATTAAGTTTGCGATTAGAGAAACACACTTAAATCTTTGGTTTCAGAAGTCTAGCTTTGAGCTCATCAGCCACAGCATCAATGAAATCTTCAGTGTTCACATATTGGTGTCTAGCAACCCTGTAAGGTTTCGGTAACACGTGAATTATAACAACGACAGCACAAAGGATAACTTCGGAATGCGAAATACTATGAATAAGAACACAGTAGGAAGCTCACTTGGATCCGTGGATAATAAGTGCTAGATCTTTGGTCATTTTCCCGTTTTCCACTGCACCGATGCAAGCTGCTTCTAGTTTGTTGGTGAAATCTAAGAGTGCAGCATTGTTGTCCAACATTGCCCTGTACAAAATACATGATTATTTTTTCACTACTGCGACGACACAAAATCGACACAAAACTTAAGTGCATCAACTTCTTTACTTGATGCCGTCAACTCATATGGATAATGGACGGTGGACCTGCCTGTGGCAAGGGTTGAATCCATGATGTGTGCCTAATCCACACATCATGTGCTACACTCTTACCTTACCACTAGACCAAAGACTAGGGGGTGCTAAGGCGGCAAATTAAGTACCAGAATGTCCTACCTATGTGCAAGTCCACGAGTCCAAGCAAAAATTGAGGCGATGCTGTTCGTGCTGGTTTCACCTCCTTTTTGATGAACCCTGTAGTGTCGTGTAACAGTTCCATGGGCTGCTTCTGCTTCCACGGTCTTTCCATCCGGACATATCTGAACCAAATATTCCAACCCCATTGGAATCCAAAATGAAGTCGCAAATCAGAAATGAAGCTAAAATGATCCAACGAACGATAAATCTTATTTTCTAGAAAACATCTGAATCAAGCATGGATTTCTCAAATAATCATATGAAATCACGAGAAAAAGAACCCGAAATTAAAGGAACTGGGAGAAGAAGGGGAAAATGGAAGCAAATAAAGAACATACCAGGATCGAGGTCATCAATCCGAGGGATCCAAATCCTGTTAAAGTGATAAAGAGTTTAAGAACAACTGTGAGCTCATACGAGCACGAAAGTAGGTAGCGTAAGTGAAAATTGAACAAGCAATTTTTGTCTTACCATTTTCATATTGAAAATCCAAAATGCATTCTAGATAGATTTATAAACCGTTAGCAAGCTGGCCAAGCATACCTTGTGCTAAGAAATCACTCTGTACATCTCCATCATAGTTTTTGCACGCCCATACATAACCACCGTCACTTTTTAAAGCATAAGCAACCATATCATCGATGAGGCGATGTTCGTACCTATTTTCATGAATTCAAGCATTTAAGAATCTCCATTATTTACAATCATTAACAAGAACCAGTTGTTGGAAATGAAAAGTTGGGTGCTTACCAGATCCCAGCTTCTTCAAACTTCAACTTCCAGTTGGACTCATAAACTTCCTGGAATATGTCCTTGAATCTTCAGAAAAGATCATAAAATGTAAGAATAGAAACCCAAAAATAGAACGGGTAGGGAAGACAGGCAAATAGAGGTAAAAAGGTAAATGAATAATCCAACTTAAATGGTGAGTGTGCAGATAATAATAGAATCATATCAGCGCTAGACATACCTTCCGTCGTATTTCTTAAGGATGGTATTCTTTGTGCTAAGATAGAGTGGCCATTTCTTTTGGTACGCCATGTTCATAGAAGCTTCAGCGAAAGAACGAATAGACTGCACCAAAAGAAAAAAGCAAGAAAGATTCTAACTCTACGCATTCTAATTATTTCTTTTACGCCATGTTGGTCAGACTGTGCATACGGATCTGAAATCTAATTATTTGTTTTACGCCGTGCTGCGCAGACTGTGCATATGGGATCCTCCAAAAGTAGTGCAATTTTGAAGGATCCGATACGGGTGCAGCAACAATTTTGGAGAGACAGAGCAACATAGGTTTAGGTGCACTCAAACCTCATCCGTGTTGTACATGGATAGAGCTACTCCACCAGCACCAGTGAAGTTGTAAACCTCAAACTCGGTCTTTTGATCCGTCCCTTCTGGTACTGCAATCAGGTTCAACAGAATATCTCAGCGGCATTTTCTAAACAGAATAACCAAAAGGTGTGAATGAACTTGAACCAATTTAGTCGAAGACAAACTAGAGTAGAACAAATAAATATCCAGCGGAACTTGAGAATCATAAAGGTTCATGCAACTATACAGATCAGCAAAAACTTTACCAAATACTAATTTGAGTTTTCCAGCTCCTTGAATTACTGTATCAGTAGCTCGATATTGATCACCAAAAGCATGTCTGCCAATGCATATCGGTTTTGACCAACCTGATGCCAGCTACATCTATGTAAGTGAAAGAGAATAAACTGAACAACGAACAAATATACAACTTCAGCAAGTTAAATATACCTGGGACAAGTCGAGGGATGTTTTTGCAGAGGATTGGTTCCCTGAATACCGTACCTGCAACAAAATAACCAATGATAATGGTTATCTTAAATCCCATACAAAGATATCACCCACCAAATTGTCGTGTAGAGATGGAGACTCACCATTTAGAATATTCCTAATTGTCCCATTTGGGCTCTTCCACATATGCTTCAAGTTAAACTCCTTCATACGAGCCTCATCTGCAAATGCATGCACATACAACTTTATTCCAAGTTCAACATCTTATATTGTCTCTCTGTCTAATTTATATGCTAAAGAACTTATGATTTTATCGAACTTTTTTCAATGTTTTCAAGTTGTAGCACATAGTTCCTTGATGTAGGTCCTAAACACGCAACTTCTATTTTAAAGACCAAACAATAGATGTCCGATATTACAGTAAAATTAGATCGTTTAACCATTGTACTCTGAATACCATAATTAATCCAGGACCAGTAGGTTAATATAATCAAATAATCCACACGAAAAAATGTAAACACCTGGAGTGATGGTTGCACACTTAATTGCTACATTATACCTGCAATTTGTCAGTTCAAACATAATAAGGCTGGGTGTATAAAGATCAAACATTCAGTAATCGATGGAAAGATTAGGGAAAGTCAGCATATGAACTTGCTCCTAAAACAGTCATTCTTTCATTAAGTAGATACTAGACGATAGAAAGAAATGAATACATACTTCAAAGTAGCCTTAGCGCTTTCAATTGTAACCTTATCATCTGTGGCATCACGGTGAGGAAGGCCAAGATCGAAGTATTTTATATCCAACTCCACAAAGGGCAAGATGAGCTAACGCTTAAAAGCGAATTCATATATCAGCAACTGTGAAATGAATATGAGAGGATAGGCATAGAATATTTAACTGAGATGTGCATAAGCCAAACAACGTTTTTACCTTATCCTTGATTAATTTCCAAATGACACGGGTCATTTCATCTCCTGCATCACAGTCATATAGAGAAATAAGAAAATGAAAATACACATTTATTGACAGTTGGAAGAACCAATGAGTAAATGCAGTGGACCAAACTAATCTTATCATATATAATGCCGTAATGTGAACTTTTATCATACTTTGAAGGTTGATTATCATTTCAACCCCCCTATACGGCAATAACTACAATTTTTGGGGATGAACTTACTAGCAAACTAGGCTGTTACGTATGGTATCAGAGGTGCCTCCGCCTCTGACCTTAAAGAATAGTGAAGAAAACTTAATCAAGGACGCTGAGTCCCTAAAGGGAGGTGTATGTAACACCTTAGGCAAATTAAACATTAATAAACATGGAGAGATGTTGGTATAAAAAGAAACAGGTCTTAGATCCTAGTGACGTAACCCAGGGGGTCAGATTGGCACAATGGAGGACATGGTGGAAGCTAAAAGCCTAAAACTGAATGCCAAGATGGAGCATTTCGAAGAAGCATGAACATTAAATAACCCTCTAGAAAACTAAGCTGATTATGAATGGGATGTAGGTTTGGAGAATGATAAGCTGGAATGGATTTGGGGAGGATGGTTAATAAGTAACGGGTAGGAATAGCCAACAGATAGGCTACGTTTAATGCTTATCCCTTCCTCATCTTCCTTCTTCTTTGTATTCCCATTCCCTTCTACCTTTCTTCATTATTTTTGCATTCAGTTGCATTGCAGATTCAGGTTTAATTAATTTCATTATCACTTCTCTGGTCCTTACTCTTAGATAAGTAGCCACTACACCTAGCAACAGGGTAACACGTTTTATAGCCGTTCCGACTTATGCTCAAAACAGACAGTCTCACTGGGCTGTTACACCCCTTTTATCCGAATAAGAAACAACATAACTATCCATTCTTGAACAAAAACAGTAAATAAACCTCTAGATACTAGTGAATAAAAATGCAAAAGATTCCTGAGATATTCTTTTCCAGCGGTTAAGAAGACACCCTTTTTCCCCAGAAACAACTTAAAAATCAATTCTTGAATAATCAGTACATAAATTATATGAAATTACAACCTCCATACATTAGTGGACAGGTGGACAAAACTGCAACAATGTTAAGAAGATATCCTTTTCATCCAGAATCAAGAAACAGCATAAAAATCAATTCTTTAACTAAAATCATTACATATTAGAATATAACAACCTACCGAAACTGAAGCAGCATAAAAATCAACTCTTGAACAAGAAACAATACATATTTTTTATGAAATTACAGCCTCCAGATATTAGTGGACTGGTAGATAGGGGAGCTTGGAGGTCGCGGGAGTAGAAGGTTTGTTGATAGTTGAGCATTCTCTCACTGCCCTACGGGATAGGTAGGCTTAGTCATCATACTTGGACCTTCCTTCTTACCAATAGTATTAACACTATTCTCATAGTTTCTTGTTCCTTGATTTCGGCTATCACCGATGTTTTTTCTACTCCCATTATTACATTATTTCGTTGCCATTACTATTCTTTCTACTGTCTATTGTGTAATGCCCTCCATTTCGCATTATTTCATTGTTCACATGCTCCCATATCTATATCCCCTTTTTCAAACTGTTTACTATGCTTTATTTAAACCGAGGATGTATCATAAACAACCCTCTATCTCAACGAAGTAAGGGTAATGTCTGCGTACACTCTAACCCCCCACCCCACTTGTGGAATTACACATCATATGTTGTTGTTGTTGTTGGTAGATTAAAAAAAACAAAAAAAGATTAAAAATCCATAAACTCTTTTCACCCAGAATCAAGAAACAACATAGAAATCAATTCTTGAACTAAAATTTACTACAGCCTATTGAAACTGAAGCAGCTATATACACACATCGAATTCAAGAAAGTTATTTAGCACTATTCTCGTAGTTTTTTGTTCCTCGATTTCAGCTATCACTAGTGTTTTTTATGCTCCTATTATTGCACTGTCGTTACTGTTCTTTCTTCCGACTCTTGTGTAATTCTCTCCATTTCACATTATTTCGTTCTTCTTATTATATTCCCCCCATATCCGTATCCCCTTTTTCAAACTGTTTGGTATACTTCAATTAACCCGAGGTCCATCAGGAATAACCTATCAATCTCTACAAGGTATGGAAAAGGTCTGCGTACACTCTATACTCCCCAGACCCCAATTATGGGATTAGACCCCACTTATGGGATTACACGGAGAAATTATGAAGAGAGCCTTTCCACCCAGAATCAACAATCAGTAAAAAGGGCAGCTCGGTGCACTAAAGCTCCCTCTATGCACAGGGTTCGGGAAAGGGCCCCACCACAAGGGTGTATTTGCCGGAGGCTATTACCAAGCCTTGAACCCGCGACGTCCTGGTCAAATCGCGGGAACTTTACCAGTTACTCCATGGCTCCGCTTCTGAATCAAGAATCAGCATAAAAATCTATTCTTGAACTAAAATCACTACATAAAATTTGTCCCAACAAAGACAAAAAAAAACACTAGGTGATTCTTTAATCTGTCGTAGTCTTAGTGGACAAAGATAATAATATTTGTTGCTGTTGGGAGGCTGACAGGTAGCCCGCGGATTTAGTCTAGATGCCGAAATCTAGCTCGAACACCACAGTTATCAAAAAAAAAAATAATCACAACATAAAATTTGATATAATTAACAGCATATGTAAACAAAAGCAGCTATATACACACAAATCAAATTCAAGAAAGTTATAAAAAAAGCAATATAACAACAAAACAAAAAAAAATAAAGATCACAAATTATATTAAACAGTAAAGAATCATAGAGTAATAGAGAAATAAAGATCTGACCATCCATTTCAACTATGGGATTAGCCACTTTGATCTTTTGGAAAGCCATATTTAATGAAAATTTCAAATTAAGAAGTGGAAATTCTGGTGATATAAAGATTAATGGTGTTTGATAAAGAAAATTTCTTCTGCTAGAGAAGATTAAATTGCTAGAAAATGGAGAAATATAATTACTACTACTATGTAAGGGTAAATTGGACATAAAAAATAAGTTAGATGACATTTTTGTAAACTAGTTGTAGTTAGGTACTGTACGATGAATTTTTAATAATATATTTGTCTCAACAACTTTCGCACGTGATATTTATTTTTGACAACAACATTCTTGGAATTATCATAAGAGTGTTAAAGTGGGCCAGGCCGGGTCAACTCGGAACCAGCCCGTTAAAATTAACCGGCCAGGCCGGATTTGGGTTAAGCGGGCTGAGCTGATTTCGGGTTAAACAGAAAAACTTTTAAAAACAACCCTGACCCGACCTACTTAATTCAATCTGGTCTAACCCACCTAAATTCGCTCAAATCTGGTTAAAAAATCGGTCAAACTCGGTAAAAAAAAAAAAAAATTCAATATATACTATATATACCCACCTATATACATTTTAAATACGTTAAACAATATATATACACTATATATATAGTATATACTACATTAGAATTTGAAAAATATATACACATACACAATTATACATATATACGTAACATTCAATATATACGACTATACGTACTACTTTAAATAAAACATATATTACAACATATATATACTACAATATATATAAGTATATAGAGAGAGTTATGTACTAATTTATAAAACATATACATATGTATATGTTAAATATATACGTCTATAGAAGATATATACGCATCATTAATATATATATACTACTTTAAATAAAACATATACTACAATATATATATATATATATATATATATATAGTACAATATATATATAGTTATATACTAATTTATAAAACATATAAACATGTATACATTAAATATACACGCCTATTGAAGATATATACACAAATATACGCACCATTCAATATATATGTACTACTTTAAGTAAAACATATACTACAATATATGTATATACTGCAATATATATATAGTTATATACTAATTTATAAAACATATACACATGTATGCATTAAATATGTGTCTATAGAAGATATATATACAAATATACACACCATTCAATGTATATGTACTACTTTAAATAAAATATACTACAATATATATATATATATATATATGTTACAATATATATATATATATATTTATTTATATACTAATTTATAAAATATATACACATGTATACGTTAAATATACACATCTATAGAAGATATATACACACATATACTCACCATTCAATATATATATACTACTTTAAATAAAATATACTACAGTATATATATACATTACAATATATATATATATATATACATTACAATATATATATATACTAATTTATAAAACATATATACGTGTATACATTAAATATACATGTCTATAGAAGATATATACACATATATATGCTCCATTCAATATATATGTACTATTTTAAATAAAATATACTACAATAAATATACATTTTATATATATATATATAGTTATAGTTATAGTTATAGTTATATATATAGTTATATACTAATTTATAAAATATATACACATGTATACGTTAAATATACACGTCTATAGAAGATATTAAACATATATACGCACCAGTCAATATATATGTACTACTTTAAATAAAATATACAACAATATATATATATACATATATATATATATATATTAATTTATAAAACATATACACATGTATACGTTAAATATACACGTCTATAGAAGATATATACACACATTACGCACCATTCAATATATATGTATTACTTTAAATAAAACATATACTACAATATATATATACACTATAATATATATATAATTTATAAAACATATATTCATGTATACATTAAATATACACATCTATAGAAGATATATACACAAATATACAAAACATATGTTACTTAATATAATAAATTAATAATACTTGGTAGTAAATTAATAATATATTAGAAGTAAGTTTTTAATTTAAAGTAGAAATTCAATTTAAATCATTAAATGAAAAAAAATTACAAAATAAGCATTAAGGAGTGAATGAATGTTGAATTTTATTGATTGCGAAATGATCCAAAATTTATAATTTACATGAATGAAAAATCTACAAATTATGCATCATTTTTTTCGACTCATTCATGTTAATATTAATGGGAACTTGCATTGGATAGTCAAAGTCAACGAGGGCAAAACCATGCATTGGACTTGATTTTGCTGAGTTTCCCGTGAAGACGTAATTTCTTCAAGTTTCAGCTCGTTGTTCGGCTCCAATTCCATTCCTTGGTTTCTTCTTTCCGCTCTAATCCAATCTCTGAGGCAAACTAGAACATTCATTGCATTGCTTCCCAACAAGTGTCGGTTGTCTCCAAGCTGCTGTCATCCCTGACTAAAGGCGCTCTCTGATGCAACGGTTGACATTGGAACATTCAAGATATCTCTAGCTAATATTGATAGTACATGATATTGTGTTACATTACTCCTCCACCAATCCAACGTGTTGATCCTTCGTTTGCGATCCTCTGGTGATGACCGGAGAAAATATTTCAGCTCTTCTCTATAAGTTGATGTGTAAGCTCTGTCATCAACACTGTTCGAACAAGGTAAATCATAAAAGGAATCAGGAAAACCACTATGTGCCGCCCTTTTAGAAGATGATGGTTCCTCGGAAGGATGAGGAGCGACAATTGGAGTGATATTTGTAGGTACGACTAAATCAAATAAATCAGCGTAGTGATTATATAATTTTTCTATATATTTATTTGCATCACTCATAGCTGTCCACAAATCAGATTGTACTTGTTCAGAATCATTGTTAGTATTTATTTCCAAGTTAACATAAATAAAAGTACTAAAGTGGCACATAGTATTATATTTCATGCACGAATTTAGCATAGCACCAACCAAGTAAATACGGGGAATCGGAAAAAAATATTGTTAAAATTTAGTAAACATAGCACCAACAACTTCTTTATAACCTTCTTTATTTTATATTCTTTGAGCAAACTAGGAATATCGACTATATATGCCAAAGTTACAAACAGTAGGGTAATAAGCACCGAAAAATTCAACCGTAGCTACATAAATTTTTTATAAAAACTTAACTAGATCATTAATTACAACCCAATCAGAATCATGTTGTATGCAATCAGCAGAATCAGCAAATGAACCGCAATGCTGGTTAAAAGCTAGTGTAATAGGAACTCTATATTTATAACAAGTTTTTAAAAAATCATACGTAGAATTTCATCTAATATAAATTTCCTCAGTCATCAATATCGGTGCAAGTCCATTTTCTTGACATTTAACTTTAAATTCTCTAATTCATTTTCTTCGATTATTTCCTTGAATAAAACTAACAGCAAGATGGATTTTTTCAATATAAAGGTCAAGAAACTCAAGACCATTTTTTACAATTAAATTATATATATGACATGCACACTTAATATGAAAAATTTCAGGCAATGGTGGAGATAACTTAGATTTTAATTTTTTTTATCGTAGTCTTATTGTTATAAGCATTATCAAAAGCAATACATAAGATTTTATTTTCAATACCATAAAATCCGACGACTTTAACATTAGAATCAACAATAAAATCTCCAGTATGTTTACGATCTTCGTCATATAAAAAAGTAAGAATACGTTTTTCCATCACAAAATTACTATCCATCCAGTGACAAGTAACGGTTAAATAATCATTTTTATTTACAGCACGATCAAGATCAGAAGTTAGGGACAATCTACATTGAATATTTTTTAACAATGTTGATAAATAAAAACAATATTGTGAATGGAGTCTAAAAATATCAGATCGACAAGTACTTCTAGGAACACCATTAAACATATGATTATGAATTGCTTGAATATAATGAATAAACGCATTAGAAGAAGGAAAACTAAAAGGCAAACAACCCACAACTACCATTTTAGCTATTTCTTCCCGATCCCTCAATTTATTATACTTCTTCGTTACCTGACCGGTTGTTGGGTTCATTCTAATTTGTGTTGGCCCACCAACATCCCCATCACCTCGTGCAATATTTAACTCTCTTTCGTGAGCATCACCTATATGTCTCATTAACGTAACCGTACCCCCTTGCTTGCCTCCGCTTTTATGCTTATATATTTGTTGACAAATATTGCATTGCAACTCAGTATCTGATGTACGTTCAAAAAATTGTCATGCAATGTTAGTTGTTTTACAAGCTTTTGGGGCACGGGGAGGACAAGAAGGGAGATTAACTGATTCAGATCTAACGTTAGCATTTCCTACTGCGGGTGTTTCACCAATATTTTTATCATCTTCATCTAAATTAACCGCATCTACTTCATTTTCTTCTTCTATACCATAATTTTTCTGAGCTTCTACATAATCCATATCGCGAGTACCTACACCTAAAGGTTCACCTACGTTTTTCCTCAAAAGGCTGACTAAGCGGTGTCGGAGGTACACGGGTATATTTACTACTTGAACTACCTTTACCGCTAGTAATTTGCTTTTAACTACCACTACCGCTTCCGGGACAAATTTTTTTAACACCTTTAATAGCGAGGTTTCTTAATTTATCCATAATATAAATTACACTAAAAAAATTTAAAATACACAAATATAATAAAATTAAATATTCAATAATTAATACACTAAATAATAATTAAACGTAAGATATGGAACAACAATACCAGATTTTGGAAGTATCCTAAGGTTGCGACTTTAGAAACTTTCACTCGTACTTTGTAATCGCAAAATTAAAAAATTAAAGTGAGCACTTTAGGAAATTAAATTTATAGAATATTTGAGAATTGAGATTTGAGAGAGAATGGGATTTGATAGAATTAAAAATTGTGTGAAAAATGATTTGAAGGTGTAAGGTATTTATAGATTTTTTTTTTGGGATTAAAAAATAATTTTAAAAGTAATTTTTTTTTCTTTTAATTAATGGGCCCAAACTAGCCGTTTGGACCCAAAAACGGTTATATATATAGCCGTTGGACCAAAGGCTAGTTTGGCCCAAAATTCAAAAATTATTTTTTAAAAAAAAAAATTAAAATCGGGCCGGGCCGGTTAACTGGCGGACCTCAATCGGTTTGAGTTTGGGATGGGTTAACCGGGCCCAAAATAAAAAAAATCAGTCCGGTACTCGGTGCCCGGTACCCTAAAGCCCTTGGGCTTTGTCACACCCCTCTTTTTCACCGCGTCCGACCCCCGCTAGGGTGTTGGTTTTGGAGAAAAATGGGTTTTTCCAATTAAAGTGACGTTTTGAAAAGGGATTATTTTATTTATAGAGTCGCCACTTGGAATTGAGTTTGGGTGTTCCAAGTCACCTTATTGAATCCCTATTCAAAAAGGAAATGACTCTTTAATTTTTATTTTTTCGATCTGCGAACTAGAAATCCGGATAAGGAATTCTGTTGACCGAGGGGAAGGTGTTAGGCACCCCTCGAGTCCCGTGGTTCTAGCACGGTCGCTTTAATGACTTACGTCCGGCTTAAATTAAAATTTTTTTTTTTTTTTTTTTTAGGATTTATAATATTTGTTAGCCTAAAAGTTACTTACATCCTACTTTGAATTTATTTTAAATTATTTGAAACTGTATTGATGTGTGGCTTGCCGATAGTAGTACTTCCCGACCTTACCACGAGTTTTGGTATATCACTCCCGTCTTTGAGACATTTATGGATCGCTCCATTTTTCAGAGTCTCAATAAGCACCTAATATGTTCGGAACCTACCCGACTCGATTAGATCGATTCTAAAGTGATAAGTTAGATTTTATTATAACGAATGGTCGGTAGCAGGGCTTTCCGACTTCATCGTTAACCTTCATTTGTATTAAACTTTAATTTAGGGGGGGGGCTAAGAGCCTAACTCGTTGTTTTATGAATTCACTCTCTTACAAATGATTTTCCCTCTTTTCCTTTCTTTTATGCGATAGGATTTAGAATAGATCTGCACCTCATCTCGCTCATTTTCACATTAATTAATTAATTTTTTATATCTCGTGATTACAGTAACATATTAAAAGAAAATCTACAGAAACCGAAGCGCATATACTAGTATTTAGTATTAACATGAAAGAATATTCGTTTAACCAATAACAAAATCAGTTATGCTTGTTTCTCATAATCTAATTGTATTATAATACTGTTATATATGTTTTATCTTTCCTCATCTGTATTGCTTTTCCTTTCCATTTTATTTCACGACAAACCCTTAATACATATTCTCAATTTTCATCAACTAAATTATAACAACATGAAACTCAAGAAAAACGAAACAAAAAAAAAATGAATAAGAAGAAAATAAACTAATCAACCCATTGCTTGAATCTATTACAGTAAATGAGGGGCCAGAACGAAAAAGAAACAAAATGAATTGACTCTTCGTTAACTAACATATTCGATGAAATATAGAAAAATGTTAAACCTACCATGGATCTGATCCAAGTGTAAACTAAGAAAAGAAAGAAAAGAAAATATTGAATCACTAGTTAAAACGTAAACGTCTTCATTTAACACGGTTATTATGTTACAAGAGAAGATTTGAGAGTTGCTTCTTTGCCGTTGAAGACTTAATACAGTAAATTTCAATTAATAATCTCATAAATTAACTAATTAATAATAAATAACTAAAGATAAAATTTTTTTAACCAATTTACACAAATCTTTTGTCATTAGCTTTTCTCACCATTTTGAGTGCAACAAGTTAAATATGAAAAGTATCTACCAACATGAATTTTAAATGTAAAAAAAAATACATATTAATTAACATATTCACACAAAGATGAACGAAACGGAGATATTATCACAATGAAATAGAAAGGTCGAGGAATGAACATCGAATAGAGCCAACCCAATATATTTTCGAAATTGAATTAACAATAAAACATTCTTGATACAACAAAGTCAAGCCTCGACAATAGACATACTTGTGTAACAAATTGATTAAAAGCAGGAGTAGAATGCCATTACCGGAGACTAAAACAGGAACCGAAACTCGAACTCCAACTCACGAACCCATAAGAATACTCTTTTTTTTTTCGTGTGTGTGTGCGTTTGTAGTATATATAATATGTAGTGGTTTTTCTTTTTCTTGTTTCAGCCGTGTATGTGTGTTTTTGTAGTCTGTATGTAGTTGTAGTTATGTAGGATAGTGTAGTGTTTTTTTCTTGTTTCCGTGTGTGTGTATTTTGTGTAGTCTGTATGTAGTTGTAGTTATGTAGGATAGTGTAGCAGTAGTGTAGTGTTTTTTTTTTTCTTGTTTTCCGTGTGTGTGTATATATGATATGTCTTTTTTTAGTGTAGTATGTTTGTGTGCTTTATATAGTAGTATGTAGTTGTGGTAGTGTGTGGGGGGAATAGTGGGGGAGGTTGATTAGGAGTGGGGGATTGTGGGTGGTTTTGGGTAGATTTAGGATTTGACTTTATCTTTTTTTTTTTAAAATAAATAAGTAATAAAAATAAATAAATAAAAAACTTATTTTAATATGACTTTATTTTTTGTAGTTTTCCAAACTTTAAAAGCAATCTTGTAAATAAGATACTAAATGACGTAAAACATTCAGTTTGGTAAAAAATTAGGTGTTTACAGGCTTACTGGGCCGATTTCATTAAATGGACCGACCCAACCCAGCCCGTTTGACAGACTTAAATTATCACTAGCATTATTAGCATTATTTTCGTAACTCCACTAGTCGAAAAATTATACTATGCACATAGGATCAAATTTTAATTTTATCGCATATATGTTAAGTACTGAACCCCTCGACACAAGGCTGAAGCTTGGTCCAGTGATGAAGGGGTGTAAAATTTCTCAATCTGCGTGGGTTCGAGCCTGAATAACATCATGTTTTTCAATCTTTTATTCGCTTTAGTCAGACATTTGATTTTTAATTTTCATATATAATTGAACGTGGTTAGTAAAAAGAGGCGATTTGAAAATCTCTTTTGTTTTCTCTTCTCTTTTACTTTTATGGTTGGCTTCTTTTTCTATTTTTTTTCAAAATTATAGTATATATTTTTGTTTGTTGTTTATCTATTTTGACTGATTTAAAATATTTTATGTCTCCTCTACTTAAAATTAAGGAAAAAATAGTATTACTTTTATCATGTTAATGTATAAACAACTTAAACGTAAAGTACAATACTGATAACTTATTGTACTTTTTATGTAGTTTCTAAATATGTAATTTTTTTTTTTTAAAATAAAGATTGTATGTTTTAACACACGATACAAATAAAGAAGTTTAACTTCCACCGTTTTGTTGTTCATATTGAGGTAGAGTTGAACTTAGTCTAAGTCGCTCAAATCATTATTTTAAGATACGGTTAATGTGCTTACTTATTTTTTTGCACCCCTTAATAGAAATTCAGGCTCCGCTACTGGATACATGTGACATTATCAGAGAAGTTAATATGATTGGTCGGGATAAGTGACACGAAGCCTGGAGAGGCATGCCCGAGATAGTCACGATAGAAGGTTCTCTATCGAGAAGCGAAAAGCTGGTGGGATGTTACCCGCGATGACATGGTATGAGAGATAAGGTTGTCAGACTGTTCAGTGCGCGGACGAGCTCGTATGAAACTGAGCAGCACATAACTATTAGCTAGTGCCCTCTCCAATGGATGAGACGTATGGTCCAAGGACATAGGTCTGGGTACTATAGGGCCCTAGCGGCATATTTCGATTCGACAGAGCATAATGTTGTAATCTATAAATAATCGTCCTTTCAGACTTGTAAAGCATCTTGACTCTTACTCTCTTACCAAATACAATAGTTTTCTTGATCTCTGAGCATTTTTATTCATCAGTTTATTATGCGTTACGTTGCCTTGGTTTCATCACTAGATGCTGGGATCTGATCTCAACAACGCTTATTCACTCCAGGTTCACTTAGATTTGTCATGTTTTCATTTTCGTTTTCATTTAATAATCAAACTGCTAGTAAATCAGACCTAAAACAAGGTTAATCCGTAATGTGTGCTCTTAACTCACCTATAAATTCAACCGTCCAAATCCACGTTAAACTTTAATTTCTTATCCTGCTATTCATTTTACAATTCCTTGGTTAAACCGTTAACGTTTCAGTTATCAGGTTATTTTGATGAGTTACTTGAGCCAAATTCTTTTTGAAAACAACATCTCTACATTTCATGAGGTAATGGTAAGATCTGAGTATATTTTGTTTTCCCCAAAGCTGATTTTTTTGTAAACAACCTTTCTAACTCCATAAAGTAAGGGATAAAATCTGCTTATATTGTATCTTCCCCAGACTCAATATATAAGATTACACTAGATATACTGTTATTGTGTCGATATTCTTCAAATACAAAAACGGGATAAAATCTGTTTAGTAGTATCTTTTCCGAACTCAATATATAAGATTACACTAGATATATTGTTATTGTGTCGATATTCTTCAAATACAAAAAAGGAATAAAATCTGCTTATATTGAATCTTTCCCAGACTCAGTATATAAGATTACATTAGATATACTGTTACTGTTATTGTGTCGATATCTTCAAATACAAAAAGGGATAAAACCTGCTTATATTGTATTTTTCTCAGACCCAGTATATAAGATTACACTCGATATATTGTTATTGTGTCGATATTCTTCAAATTAATTTATATGCACTTTGATTATACTATCGAATGTTTGTTGTATTTGTTACTTTTTTGTCGTATACTTGTTTAGGTATCATGAAACGGAGGAAATTTTATTTAGATACTTACATTAAGACTTTTTTGATTAAGCATCTGGACACGTGGTAAATATTCTTATTGAATACTTTTGATTTAAATTTTGAAAAAAGCTTTTGAATATGATCTCAATTTCTTATTATATAGATAAGTTAACCACTTAAAATATGCCATCTCATATAATTATACACATCATCTTCAATTAGAACATACCTGAGATTTTATGTTTAATTAAGACTGATTTATATAATTAAAGGAGGTAACATGTTCTAAGTATTAACTAGTCTATCCAATTGTCATTTGAGAAGACGCGTGAAAAATATTTCAAAAACATAAATTAAAAATGTCTAATAAAAATATTTTATCATATGTTCAGATGCTTAATATAAATAATTTATAGTTCAGATGCTTAATATAAATAATTTGTAGTTCAGATATATATCTAAATAAAATTAATTATTTTAACATACAGGGTAAATGATACATGAACTACAAAGATACAAATATATATATATATATATATATTAGGTGAAGAGAAAATGAATTAAGCTAGGCATGGCTAGTTTGGTTTTTAAGTTAGGCGAATATGTTAGAACTAGATGGGTGAAATTTTTGGGTTCTAAGTCTTTATAATAGGGGGAAATTTTAATATAGATATGTGATGGAGGACAAATTTCTGGAAAAGGTTGCATATTGTATTTTACGCGAATTCCCATTCAAATAAAAGATGAATGAGTTTAGAATCTTCAGACAAATTTGTACAGACTAGATTCAAAACGGATAATATCTCAAGAATTGGACCAGAATCGTTATAAATTATTTCCCCAATGAGCCTTACGAAATATACAAAATCATCTCTCAAATTTTGATGATGGTTTAAATTATTTGAGATTAGCGAGATTACATTAGATGTCAACAGAAAAAAAAACAAATAGGTTTTCTTAACGGCAATAATAGTCCTTCTTTTTGGGTTTCCTATTCAGTGTCCGATATCCTTATTAAAACTCGACTAATCCGAATGCGCGTTGGGTAGGGCCCATTCAGGTAGCGGCAATAATTAGTTCCCCAAACATTTAACATAAAGTATAATTTTTCAATTTCCAATAATTAGAAGATAATTTGTCCCTTACCATAATATTCAAATATGAAATATTTAGGTACTAACCAGATTTGCTATCAAATATGAAATACTTAGGTACTAGCCATATTTGCTATCAAATATGAAATATTTTAGGCACTGACCATATTTTCTATCAAATATGAAATATTTAGATACTAACCATATTTGCTATGTATTGAGAAGCAAATGAAAAAGAGAAGAAATTCTTATTATCAAAAAAAATAAAAATTAATGGGATTATTGAATTCTTTTCTTAAGAACAACCCAATGAAGTTACCAAAAATTCTGCCAAAATCACTATCAAATATAATTATATTACTATAAATGAAAAATCAAGTAATTTTACTTTTTTCATGAATTTCAAAATTTAATTGAAATTAACTTTATCATAGTAGTATTTCAGTTGTAAAATAGTATTTTTAGAAGGAAAAAAAATAGAAGGGACACCCCATATATATATATATATATATATGGTCACAACAATTATGCACATAGTAAATTTCATAAATGATCATCCAATTACATGTTTTTTTTTTAAAAAAAAAAACAACAACTAAAGTCACATCACTATATTTTCTAATAAAAAATCACAAAACTTTCACCTATTCTATATTTTAACATTTCATTATTTTAATTTTATAAACACAAGCCCAATTAAAAAGTGATTGGTTCAATTAGACCATTTTTTTTATCCTTTTGAAAGTGTAAGTTAACATATAGTGCTCGGCATAAAATACCAAAAATCGAATTATTGTAATGAATAAAAAATTTTGATAATTGATATTCGGTAATTCAGTATTGGGATTGAGTTTGGTACAAGATATTAATACCGTCTTGTATTTGATAATATTATTAGTTATCCCAAAGAATCTCTTAAACTTTGGTAATATATTCGTAAAAAACACAAAAAAGAATACTAAATAGGGTTCTATTAGATATGTTCTTTGAAGTTTAAACGTAGAATACACATCTTAATATGATATTTACCTAACACCGTACCGAATCGAAGTATAATTTGTCGATTATCGAATTATCAAATCGATGTTTTTAAAAATATGGTACGTGATATCTACTTTCAAATACCGATTACAGATTTACAGAATCCGAACTTTAAAAGTACCGAATCGAATACCAAACGTCCACCTCTATTAACATTTATTGAAAAGCGTTAAAATTTGTTTTAATTTCACTACCTCAAAAGTGATAATCTTGTTATTAATTCTTTTTGAAGCGAGTCGAGTCTATCATATTTTTTCAAAGCGAGTCGAGTATATCCTATTTTTTGAAGCGAAGCGAGGCGAGTCTATCATATTTTTTCGAAGGGAGTCGAGTATATCCTATTTTTTCGAAGTGAGTCGAGTCTATCATATTTTTCCGAAGCGAGTCGAGTATATCCTATTTTTTCGAAGCGAGTTGGTTCTATCGTATTTTTTCAAAGCGAGTCGAGTATATCCTATTTTTTCGAAGCGAGTCGAGTCTAACATATATTTTCGAAGTTAGTCGAGTATATCTTATTTTTTCGAAGTGAGTCGAGTCTATCATATTTTAATCGAGTTAAGTATTTACTAGTTTTTTTTTTTTCTCAAAAACCACCTTGATGGTATGTGTTAGGTGGTGAACACAACAATTTACATCATCCAAAGTACTAAATTAAAATTTTTAAATAGTTTTAAAATGTAGAGTAAAAAGATTCAATTTATTGTCTTTGTGATTTTTGTGTTAGTAGGATAATAAATAATTTGTGATATTTCTATTAGAAACATAATTATTTGACTTTAATGGGAAAAGGTAAGTCATAA
>NC_061122.1:2015385-2036058 GCF_002878395.1 Capsicum annuum | reverse complement strand
CTTCTACTAAGGTTCGGTTTTATGTCCCTTATCTTGTTTCCTTATCAGTATTGTTATTATTATTATTCTACTAAGGTGCGGTTTTATGTCCCTTATCTTGTTTCCTTATCGTCCTGAGCCGGGGGTCTATGGGAAACAACTTCTCTACTTCATCTGAGGTAGTGGTATGGCCTACGTACACTTAACCCTCCCCCGACCCCACTTTGTGGGAATACACTCGGTATGTTGTCGTCGTTGTTGTTGTCGTCATCTTGTTTCCTTATCAGTATTGTTAGTATTACCCTCCAACTATCTTATTCTTCAATTTTAGAATTACTTGTTGTCTCCTTGGCTCCGATTATCATATCGATCATTTATTGCTGTCACAGTTCGATGATCTCTTCTGCATTGTTTTCAGTATGACTTCTTCACTACTGTATTTGTTTTACATACTTGAGTGGAGGGTCAAGGTAGGAATATGGTTGTACAAACGCCACCCTCCCGAAACCCTATTGGCCAGTGAGATTACACTGAATATGTTATATATTGTAGTCGTTGTAATAGTATTTATTATTCTTTTTTTTTCCAGTGGTTACTGACCCTGAAGGGGTGAAAAATGTGATGCAAACATCACAAAGGATGGTGAAGAGATTTTTTGAAATTCTAAGTATGACAGACAGATTGGATTTCCTAACTTCCTCAAAATTGAATAGTGGAGATAGGGTTTCCATTAGAACAAATGAAGAAATTACTCTGTCACCAAAAGGATGGATTGTCACTGCTGCTACTTCTCTATGTCTTCCTCTTTCATTCCAAACTGTTTTTGATTTCTTCAAAGATGACAAGACAAGGCATGAGGTATGTATCGAACCTCTTTATAACAACGTTGTTTATTCAGATGTTCTTTTAGTTGTTACGATGAAATATTGTTACAGAGAAGATGATAATCTAACTTGGATGTTATAATGAGATGTTGCTGCTATAAAGAGGTCTAACTGTAAGTATATTCATTTTTTAATGCAATGAACCAAACGGCTGATAAAAAATAGGTTTTGCATTATCATCTCTGAAACCTCTTTATAACAACGTTGTTTGTTCCCATTTTTTTTTAGTTGTTAGTTTTTATAGCAAAATATTGTTAAAGATCGAAGACAATAATATAACATGGATGTTATAATAAAATGTTGTTGTTATAGAGAGGACTGACTTTATGTATATTCAATTTTTAATGCAATGAAACAAACGTCTGATAAAAAGTATGTATAACTTGTTTCTTAACCAAACAACCCCCCTGAAAGTACCCTTATAGGTCGTTTAGATTTTCTTGTGAAACTCGCAAAAAAATGAAGAAATATGAGAATCTGAATTCATAATTTTAGAACTAGAAATGAGTTCAATGTAAAGAATCTTCGAAATTATTAATTTAAAGTATTGAATTCAACTTTAGTGGGGTTCTATGTTATGTTATTTACAGGTTTGGCTCTTGGCATTAATTGTACATAATTACCTTCTTTTTTCCAATTTTTTTTTTATATCGTCTTAAACAATTCTCATCTGAACTATTTTTTAACGATTAAATTATGAATTTGTTTATAATTTGATTTTGCCTTTTTTTTTTTTTTCAGTGGGATCTTTTGACCAGTGGGAATAATGTGACTGAATTAACTCGAGTACCAACAGGAGCTTTTCCAGGAAATAGTGTTACAATCATTCAGGTACTTGTCATATTTATTTATTTATTTATTTATTTATTTATTTATTTATTTATTTATAGTTTGCTATTTTCTGCTTAAATTATCAAGTAATAATGATATTTTTCAAGAATCAAATAAAATGACTTATGATTGGATTCGCGTTTAACTTATATATACTGACAATTTGAAAATCTTTTTTTTGCATAATCATGTACTTTCGCCTATTATAGGCGGTTATAATTTGTTTTATTTTTTAGATTAATAATTCCATTTGCTTTTTTTTTTTTTTTAAGGTGATCCAATAACTATCTTTTAAGCGATCCAAATATGTTAATTTTCTCGTACACTAAATTATATAGAAGTTAAACTCTTCTTTGTTATATAATCACTAACAATAATCATCGTTGATCTGTTGCTAAATAGTCCGTAATTGTTAGATGCAATAAGCATCCAGATTTTTATTGTTTAGCGACAGAAATTGTCCGTTATTAATTTTATTCATTTTAGTGCTTACACTTATATTTCTGAAATTGTTGTAATGTATTTATGCAGCCCTATGTGCCAACAGAGAGCAACATGTTAATGATTCAAGAGTCCAACATTGATGAAATGGGAGCATTTATAATATATGCACCTATAGATTTACCAACAGTCACTTCAGTTATCAATGGAGGTGATGCCACAAAAGTTTCCATTTTGCCCTCCGGTTAGTAGAACATCCTCGTCGAAAATTACTTTCAATACATATATACTAATCTTGAACATCCTTAACGAAATTTCTGGCTTTATCACTGCCTCAGGTATCACCATAAGTCCCGATGGTCAACTTGCATCGAACAGGAAAAATACTGGAAATGCACAAGATGGTTCAATTTTGACAGTGGCTTTTCAAATATTGATTTCTGGCGATAATTATCCGATGAATCAGCAGAAACATATGGATGCAGTGGCTTCTGTTCATGGCCTTTTGAGCTCCAAAGTTTTAAAAGTCAAAGCAGCATTGGGTTGCTCTGATTGAATATTATGGTGGTTTAGTTTCATGTTGTTTGTTTGTTTGTTTTTGGAGATTTTAAGACTTAGACAAATTATGGTTTTGAAGGATGATGTGTTTCCCTTCTTTGTGACTTATGAAAATCTCAAGAGTTTGAGATATGTGTGATATTGCTATTATCTTTTATATTGATAGACTATGTTTTGAGACTTCTCATTTGTTTGGTTCTTTAATTTTGGCCTGTTTATTTTTGTCATTCGTCATGTTACAATATTGAGCTGAGGGTCTATCGGAGACAACTTCTCTACCTTTGAGGCATTGGTATGGTCTAGATATGTTCTACCCTCCCTATATTACGCTGGGTATGCTGTTGTTGTCGTCATGTTACAACATCATCTATCATTCTGAAATTGCAAGTCAATGTAGTGGAGTAGTATATATATAGTATCCATGTGTGGATGAAATTATATATGTTGTGAACACGAATAGCTCAGAGGCTGACCAAGCTGTTCGGTCTGGGGCTAAACCATGAAGAGGCCCAAGAATTAGATAGTCCAACGATAGATTTGCCTGGGATCCAGGTTGAACAGAGATAAAAGGGTTGTCATCTGCGGTTTTGGAAATGCATGCATATTATATATGAAGTAAATGTTTGTTCCTCTCGTCTTCTTTCTAGAGTCTAAGCTTCTCATCCTCCATTCTTGTTTATCCCTCTATACACATCGAAATTTTTTGAAGAATCTAATTTCCGTTAGATTTCTAAGGGGTTACTATACCCTAAACCTAAACCTAGCTTGGTGACTACTCTACTCTAAACCCTAAATTAATAAACTTAAACCTAGCTTGGTGACTACTCTGATCTAAACCCTAAATTAATAAACTTAAACCTAACTTGGTGACTACTCTAATCTAAACCCTAAATTACACGGGCTAAATATACAACAACAACAACAACAAACCCAGTATATTCCCACATAGTGATACCACTAGGCTGTTTCCAATAGACCCCCGGCTCAAGACAAAAGACAGTATGAAAGAGCAACAAAAGCATAGAACAGGATAAAATAACATATGTACGACATCCACAAATATATTATACAATGCCAACCACAGACACCAAGTTCAACCTAAATACTGACTGCGACTCATTCACACCCTTAGCCCTCTATCCTAATGCTATTCCTCCATAAATTCACGGGCTAAATATATTCATTTAAAAAGGCAGCTCCAATATCCCACAAATTCACGGGATATTTATAACGAGGTCAAACATAACATATCGAAACAATGGGTTATTCAATATCTCACAAATTAGTGGGTTATTATATTATCAAACATCTTGAATATCTCTCGAATATTCCATAAACTCTTGGGTATTCATAAAGAGATCGAACCTTCAATATCCCACAAATTGGGATATCCATGCTCCTCGGAAGATGTTGGAAGGAATAGATCATCAAACTCGAATCATTGCGTGAAGCTGGTTTAGCAAGAACATCTGCTACTTGATTTCCCTCTTCTTTACACTAGGTAACTGATCATATATATGTTCTTGCCATGTTTGATATTGGTTGTATTGATGAAATTTGAATCCTGATTATTATGTATATTGAGCTGTACACTGGCTGTTGAGGTGAGCTAAGACTTGGCTTTACTGAAGTTCTTTTCTCATGAAAGTCATGCTCGTAAGGTAATTTGATTAACTGTTTTTGAATGATTGTTCGAGTTTTCTAAATACTGTGACAAAAATCTGTATCTATATGGAAGTACTAAATTTTGTATTATATGAACAACAACAATATGACAGAAGCATTTGCAGCTATGTATACATTTGGGGCACATCAACATAGACTTGGAGATGGACTCTTTAATTTGACGTTATCAGAGTACTGCCTGAAGAAGAAGCAGTACTCTGATAATGTCAAACTGAAGGCTTTATAGTGATGAAAGCTATATTTTTTTTTAATCCACCCCCGTCGCGTGGAGTGGATTGGGTGGGGGGAGCCTTGGCATAACTGGTAGGGTTGCAGCAGGTTCAAGCTGTGGAAATAGTCTCACGCAGAAATCTAGGGTAACGCTGCATACAATAGGCCCTTGTGGTCTGATCCTTCCTCGAATCCCGTGCATAGCAGAAGCTTCAATGCATGAGGCCTTAAAATTAACAGAAGCCTTTTGATAAGCCTTCTCATAAATCTCTAAGTTAATTCACCATCATGGCAATTGAGGGGTCTCCAAAAGAGCACAAATAGATGAAGATGATTTGAAGTAGCCATGACTAGGTCCATTGATATAGTGATGAAATACTAGTTGTTGAACACTAAATTAAACTTCCTATCATGTTGGTCCAAGAATTTGAGAAACCAAATTGCTTCATTACCTGACTCATATATTTCCATGAAACTCCATCATAGGCCTTTGCATGAAGCCATGCAAAGCTTCATAATGGTTGTCATAATCATTCATCACTTTTGGAAGATCATAATCAAGAATAATAGAATCCATTAATCCACTCTCTCCGTTTCTAATTACTTGTCACATTTTTTGGTCTGCACGCTACTTAAGAAAAACATTAACTAGAAGGTAATTTAGCTCTATTTAATACTTGTCTCTTTTGCACTATATAAATATCTCTCTATATTTATGACTAAGGATGAAAATAAAAAAAATAATTAATTATGTCTTAATTTTCTAAAACAAAGTATTGGAATATTTGTTTTTAGTGAGGACGACGAGTATTTTCGAAGGGAGGGAGAGTATATATCTATCCTGTGAATAGATTCTCAAAGAAAGTGACAGCTATAATGTGATTTTAAGTCTCATAAACATGTTAAAAATAAAACTTGTATATATATATATATATATATATATATTCTATACAATCATGGTGTTTCTTACCGTATTGGGGCAAGATGGATGAAATGGAGGCTCGTTTCGGTAGTTTTATGTGATAAGAAGGTGTCGCCTAAGCTTAAAGGTAAATTCTATGGAGTGGTAGTCTGTCCGGCCATGCTGTATGGAGCAGAGTGTTGGCCAGTCAAGAACTCTCATATTTAAAAATTGAAGGTGGCGGAAATGGGGATGCTGTGTTGGATGTGTGGACTTACTAGGGGAGATAGGGTTAAGAATGAGACTATTCGGGAGAAGGTGGGAGTGGTTTCGGTGAAGGACAAGATGCGGAAAGTGAAGTTGAGATGGTTTGCGGATGTGATGAAGAGGAGCACTGATGCCCCTGTTCGTAGCTGATTAGGTTAAAGGGGTAGTGCGTGTGAGTGAGTAATAGATAGTAGTTAGGAGTGCTTTGGTGTAGCATGACTAGTAGTCTTAGGGTTGTGTATATAAGCTGGAGCTTCTAGTTAGGAGTGTTTGGGTAAGGTGTGTGCCTTTGGTACTTTGTGGGTATCTTATTTATGTTATTTCATCTTGTTTCATGATATATTACGACTTTGTTTACTGTCTTTAATTTTGTCCTGAGTCGGGGGTCTATTGAAACAACCTTTCTATTTCTTTGGAGGTAGTGGTATGAACTGCATACATTTACCCTCCTCAAACCCCACTATACAGGAATACACTGCGTTTATTGTTATTGTTGTTGTTGTTGGTGGTGTCCGGGACAGCTTGCGCACACGTCGACTAATTTTACGAAATATCAGTCACCTTCCACCAGTAATAGATATCAAGATAAGTGTGTCCACTAATGTTAGGTATCTGTCATTCTGAAGGCATGATATCAGTATAAAGGGTTATTATCTATAAATTAACAATAATTATATTTCCAGCAGGTTAGGAAAATGCAAAGTTTACCACTTAATTTAGTTGATCATTGTATCTCGTAAACTGCAGTAAATTATTGATTTTTATTTTTGAAAGTTGTTTCCTATTTTATCAAATTTAGAATGTCAATTATATGTTATTTTCGAGAATGATTTCTCTATGTTTATGTTTTATGTAACTTTAATTTATCCCATGAAAAATAAATCACGAGTATTTTCTACATTTTTATGCATTAGAAAAGCAATTTAAAAACACTATCAACATGAATATTAAAGATCAATACAAACCTAAAATTTTCTATGTTGTTGATTATGTTAAAATATCAAGTTAATATAAAGACTTATATAATTAATTATCTTTATTTTACTCGTCTTTTGAGAATGGTTACATGTAATTATTTTTGATGACTCAAAAGCTACATATTTTTTATATTATATTACCAATAACTACATATTAATAGTAATACAAGTAATATTGACGATGACAACAAAACACCAACATGAATTATTATAATAAAGTTAACTACATACTATTCTCTTAATAGTTAAAAGGTTCAAAAAAAATTCTAACAACTCAAATTTGGACTCACAATATTTGGTTACAAATATTTGGTAAGTAGTTGTGAATTTTAAATTTATTTCTAAATATCTATATTTTCACGATCTAAATTTTGATTAATAACTCTTCTGATTAGATTTAATTAATCTCATGCCATTGAATAACAAACTCAACTACTTACCATTTTCTTAAGATATACAAAATTCTTAAAACTTATTAATTTTCTTTTAGCCTTATTATTTTTTGGTAAGTACATTTTGAAACCTATCTATTTAAATGGATTGAAAAGCCAAACGTATAGCAAATTCTAAAAAAATATAAAAACTTCTCTATTCTTAATTTCTCCTCTATTTTCAATGGCCAAATGGAGAAGGGGTCCTACTCCTAGTTCAGAAGAAATACTTTTTATGTGAATTTCTTTTTTAACTTTTTTTTTATTTTTATCTTATTTTCAAGAATATAATTTGCATTTTTTTATGAATGATAAATTAAACTTTTGATATATATATATATATTTTTACATTCTGTAGGATGCTTATGCTGGTCGCCTTTTGTAGAGAAGTAAAGAGACGTTGTAAGGCATTAGTAATCGAGTGAGTTTCTTTGAGTTTCCTTTGCGTCTTTGTCAGTCGTTTTTTATGAATGGTTAAATTTTTTTTAGATATAACAAACTCTTATTTATTTTTATATTCTTCATGAATTTTTCTTATGTTTGTTGTATTTTTTTTTTTTTAGGGAAATTGAGAAATTAGAAGAAAGGTCACTTGAGCATCAAATGAGATTGCTCATCTTCCAAAGTAAATTGATGGTTGACAGGGTGAATAATTTGAATGGCTCTACTAATGACAAATTATACAAATTATCTGAAGAAATTGGTCAAAGAATTGTAGAGGTTGGTTTTCATTTTCATCTAATCACATACATATTAAAAAAATTTATTGGTGAAGACATATATATTAAAGTTTAATTAATTAGTTCTATGGATTTGACATAATTATGTCATTAATTAGACAATTACAACTAAAATTCTTGATCTTCTAATTTTCCTCATGTCATTCCTCATGTCACCTCAACCCCGTATAGTTAAGGTGTGTCGATAGGATTTCGCCTGTAGTTTAAGACTTCAGTATGTATAACGTAAGTCCTATATATTATTGACGTGTTTTATTTTCTCTTTTCTTTTGCAGAATGGGAAAATACTAAGTGCTATCAACTCTATGAAACAAAAAGAGCTTGATGAACAGTAGAAGCTAAGGGCTCTATAAACTTTTAATTAGATTGCAATATTGCAATTTATTATTAAATTAAAAATAAGATAGTTGTAGCTCTCTCTATATCTCTCTGGAGAAATTAAAATTATGAGCTACCTATAACTATCTTGAAATTTCAGTGTTATTTGAATTCTTCTTTTCGGAATTAAGTGCTATTGTGTTTCTGGTACTTTGTCTTTGTTAAAATTTATTATGGTATTTTTATGAGAAATTAAATCAACCAACAGAGATAAAGATATTCTTTCTAATTTGACTATTAAGCCAAATGAATTACGAACTAAAATTTATCATCATTTATCACGTTCAAGGGTAAAAAGAAAAAAAGAAAAAAAATCATTCTTGTTCCATTCACCTTGCGAATCTAGTAATAAATTAGAGCTATTGGCGGGGCAGAAGCACTCTTAATATTTTGGTACTTTATTGTTTATCATTAAAATAAAAAAACTGACAACAGTTTCAACGACAATTAAATTTTAACTCGTACTCTTAAAAATAAGACTAGTTCAGTGTTCGTAACCTTAAAGGTCAGTCAAATTCATCAAGTTAAATTCTTGAATAATTCGTCGTTGATTATACTCGTGAGCAACTTTGGTCCTTTATGTTTGACTTGTAGACACCTAATTTTGTCCTCCTCAAAGTTCAATTTTATCCATTTTTAGCTCACCTCATCACATATCCTCACCCATGTGATAATCCCTTCACAAAAGGACAAAAATAACAAACTTCTAACAACTTTTGCTACATCACCACCCCACCCCACACCCTACCTCTACCCTACCTACCCTACCCCATCACCTTTTATTTCATTTTTTAACTAATTCACAAAACAACAAAAAATATAAAAGGACCTCACTTTTTGTCCACTCAGAGGAAGATATACATCACTACATTCCAAAAGCACCAGCTCCGGTTACAAGCACCAAAGCCCGCGACCCAATCCGGTTCAATCTCGTCGGATTCGTCACTGATGAGGCTTGCCGGAGCTCCGGTGAAGCCATAGCAGTTCAAGTTTGAAAATCCCCACCCCTTTTCAATGAAAGGCATAACCCCGTTGATGTCAGTAACGCCGAATTCGAAATAGCTAATATTTGTTTTCTCCGTTTTAGATTCGATTGGTCCTTTGGTGTTTTGATTTGGGATTGTTATATTTTTGAGGTTGTTCAGCTTTGGATTTATTGAGAGTTTGGTTTTGATTGAGGTCGAGTTTGAGGTTTTCGGACGCAGATTCTATTGGGTTAATCCAAATAATACATCGGTTTGGAAAGCGGCATTGAGTTGATGTGTTGTTGAATGCGTCGAATGTTTAAATGTGTGTGTTGAATGTTTTTTCTAGTTTTATCGTATTTCATTGAATGTATTAATTTAGCTGGGGAATGCCCCGCGGTTCATTGTATTTATTCACCGAGAAATGCCCCGACATATTATGTTGGTGGAGGACGTTTGTGATCAAGGCCCGAGGCATCGGGTAAAACATTGGAGCGTAGTTTAGGACTAGTGTAGGTTAGTGTAGGTTTATATTTTTGCATTTTTTATTTTGGACTGGACACTAAATTTTGGATTGTTTTGTTTGTTGATTGATTGTTTTGCATGCTTTTGTGTGGTTTATATATTTGTAGTGTCAAAATTAGCCGATATGCTCCACCAAGCGATCGTGGTCGAACCACGGGATCGAGGGTACCTAACACCTTCCCCTTGGTCAACAGAATTTCTTAACCAGAATCTCTGTTTGCGGACCAGTTTAAAAGAGTCAAAATTGTTTTGAAAAGGATTTTTCAAACGTGACTTGGCACGCCAGATTATGCCAAGTGGCGACTCTAAGTTTTGAATGTAAAAATAATCCTTTTTTGAAACAAATCTTCATTTTGTCACTTTACTAATAAAAACACTTTCAAAACATAAAATTAATTCTTTTTGGGAGTAAAAAAAAAGGAGTGTGACATGACTAAAATCATCACTTTTAATCGTCGAAAAGTATTTAACAAACTCTAATTGTTAGATTTTATTAGAACAACAACAAAAAAAAGGACTTAATTACAATTCAGACAACACCAAAAAAGCACTTCATTTTAATTTTACTAGTCTATATAAGCTAAAGTTTTAGACAAACTTAAAAAGTTAATAATTATTTTAGCTGTCATTTAGGAAATTTAAAAAGTTCAACATTCACCATTTACTAATTTTTCTTAATCATTCTAGCTCTTGTCAACTGGAGTATATTATTCTTTCTGGTGCTTGGCAATTCTGTCCTATTTTAAACAAATTTAGGATATTGATCTTATTGTTGGAGCATTTTATTATTAAAATAAAAATATTATAGTGTATGATAATTAGTAGGCATAAATTAAAGAAAGTAGCGTCATCATTTTTGTAACTCATGTAACTACAATGACATATTTTCCTTATTATCTTTTTGTGTTAGCGGGATTAAAATGTGGTTAATTATTTTGTTGTAACTTATGTAACCACCCAGACATATTCTTCACATTTATTTGTTAAAGAAATCATATATCTATATAAAGGAAGTCTTCTTTGTGTTGGATATAAGAAAGATTATATTGTTTAAGAAAAAATGTGAGAAGTATGAAAAAATATTGTAGTCAGAATAGTGAAAAAAGAGATGAAACAAAGAATATATTTTAAGTCTTCAATTATATTTTTACTATATAATAGAAGAGAGTTGAAGGAAGGTGTTCATTTGGGACATTTGTTTGCACACCAACGATCTCTCCCTCGATCAAAGTTTCATGCAGTCTATCACCACGATCCATGAGTCACTAAGATTCATTGAATGTCATTCACATCGTTAGAGTATTTTTATAGCAACCAAAGCCCCCCATCTAGCTTCTTCATGTGTGCGCATCTCTAAACTTGTAATCGAGCCTTGTTACCCCATCATTCCACTACATCATCATACTCAACCAGCTGAATCTGATAGCTGATAGCAGTTGTTGGGCTTAGCCAGACCAAATATACTCTTACATAGTGTGATATTATCCGTTTTAGATCAAGCTTGAACAATTTTTTTCTAAAAGACCTCACATTATAGAAAGATCTTACACATTGTATATAGTTTCTCAATTGCACACCCAACAAAAAAGTTGCTCAAGGAGCTTTTATTTTGAAATATGGGTCGCTCACAAATTACAAATATTTTTTTACAAAGAATTTATTCTAATCTCAATTTTATTTTTAACGTTATAATTTATCCATTATTTCTATCAATCCAGATTGATGAGGCGTACAGGGTGGTGATTGTGTGTGGGAGCGAGGGTGGGGTGGGGAGCAGATGAGAAGAATTGTTGGCAAAATTAAAAAAAAAAAATCAATAAATATGAAATAATAATTTTTAGAATTAATATGATGAGTTTAATACTAAGAATCTTAAAATTTTAATTCATGATCTAGTTGAAATTCAACATCCACCCTTGATTACTCTTCAGCATTTCTGATCTTTTAAATCTGACAAAAGTTAGGACTTATAATTTTCATCCAGTATTTAACAAATTCTAGTTTTTAATTTTTATAAAAAGAACTAAAAGTCAAATATACATCTAAATTATTTTAATTTTTTAAGTTTCATACTGAATTATTAGAAGTATGAGTTTTTTATATGAACTAAATCACCTAATAGTTAGAAAACACACCTCAATTAATATCTGATAATGTGTGTATTATTTTTTTTTTATTTAAGAATTCTGCCACGCGCTCCATGTGAAAAAATAACCACAGTGCCAAAGTTAAATAAATTAATATTAGGTTATTAGGTTATAAGTTAAAAAGTGTTACCATATAAATTAATTTATTTTTTATAGTGACATCCAACATTTTCTTTTCCACCTTCAGTTGTGGTCTCGTATCAGTCATAGTGTTGATATCTTTAACTTGAAAGCGAAGAGTTTAACGTCTTAAAGAATCAACTGAAAAATATTTTTTAAAAAATAAAAGATTATATATCAGTAAATGAACCCTTTATACGTTTTAGGTGGACAAATATTTTTTATCCAAATGCGCGTTGAAGTGTTTGTAGACAAATATTTGATCTAATCAAAATCAAAGTGTATTTCACTAACTATTGGGTGATAGATCAGATAAAAAATTCACATCTTCAATAATTTTGATATGTAAAACTCAAAAATTGAACTAATTTAAGTGTATATTTGATCCTTAAATATATAAAATGTAAAGAAAGAAAAAGAAATTGACTAGAATAGAAAAGTGTAGTCAAATTTAGATGTCAACACCAAAAATTGCATTAAATAAATTAAGCACTTCATCTTTATTTTAATTAAACTAAATATTATCCATGACATAAGTTTTTTAAAAAAATATTTGACTTTTCGTGGTGATATTAATGAGTAGTTAGACTACATAATCTCAAACTAAATATTTGTTAACAAAAATCCATGAATAGTCAAACATTTTTCATGTGAAAGATTTAAAAAATCTAATATGGGTCATACTTTTTTCTATATATATTTTCTTTAATGAAAATTCTTTATTTGTCCGTCACATTTTTATCTTTTTTCTCATTTAATTTTTCGATCATTCATGGCTTCTGAATATGATAAAAATGTTGGGCTAAATTCTGATAAAAAAATAAAAAATTGATATGTCGATATTCATTTGAACAAGTAATTGAAAAGCTTGAAAAGTGAGTTTGTTAAATAGATAATTTGGTTTCCTTTTTAATTTTATTTTAACTTTTTACTCATTTGTGATTTTTTTTTTTACTGTATCTATTGTAGCTTTGTGTGCATCTCATTATTTAAAATGGGAGATCTATAACTTTAAGATATTTATCTTACCTCATGTTGTTAAATTATTTTTTCATTTTTAATTTTTAAAAATGTCCTCATTTTAGTTTTGATTTCGAATTTATCAAGTATCTAACTTTCTTGATTTGTAATGTTTATGATTTGTTCAGATTTTAGTTTTTAACATGACTAAAAATAGAATCACATTTCTCACTTCACTAACTTTAAAGAAAGTAAAACAAAAAGATTGATAAAATTATGTAAACGATGAAAGAGGGTAATTTCTTATCTAATTATAAATTTTTAATCCATGCTCAAACGCTAGTAAAAAACAAAGAAGTAACTTTATGAATTTCTTAAAGGTAATAACAAGAATTTTTTAATCCAAAATAGGATTAGCAACGTTTTTTTTAATTGTTTAATGACAAAAGATGTTCATATCTCTTTCGATTTTCCTTTCTTGTCATTTATTAATTTTCCTCTTTGTTTTGTTACTCTTTTGATTTTTTATCAATTGTTTTAATAACATTATAATTTTTGTTTTCTCATCAGGATGTTTAGCAAGATGTCAAATTCAGAAAATCATGTAATAGAGCAGCTAAGTGAAGAGCTAGAACTTGACATAATGCAAGTCAAAATTTGGTTTGACAACAAAAGATACCAGATCCAGATTCTTATTGTAAGTTCGTTTAAAAATTAAAATATTTATATATATAAAGATCTTTTTTTCTTTACTTTAAATTGTTCAATTTTTTTTTAAAAAAATTTTACTCCTTCCTAAAAATTTCCACCTTATCTTAATTAAATTATTAAATTTTCTTGACAAAAAGAAGCTTTTAGAGCACAACAAATGGTTCATAAGAAATGTTAGTTCTGTAAATATAGTTTTTGAGATGACACTGTTGCCGCACTCTCATGTAATGATGCTTATTAACTATTTAGAATAAATATCTTTATTTAACTAATATATAAAAAATAAAGTTACAAAATTTTAAGTTATCGTTTAATGTTTAAAATTACTTACAAAAGTCAAGATAAGGTCAGATATTTTTTCATAAGATTATAAATTTGCTAAAATTGAATATTTAGTCCATGTCTAAAAGATACCTAAGTTACAAGATGAAAAAAAAAAGTGTTATTTACTACAACGATGTCCTAACTAAAATTTTTGCTACACTACGTTCATCAGTGTTATCACAACAATCAAAGATTTCATCTTTTTGTTTGCTATATATATATATGTATGTATTTGTGTAGGTATGTATGTCTGTATTGTGATCATATTGAATTATCTTGGAAGTTCAAAGTAATTAGTAAGGTTACTGTCATGTGAATATAGGGGAGTTCAAATCGGGGAAATAATCCCTTACAGAATTGTAAGGCGAGGCTGTGTATGATAGACTCTTATGATCGGTCCGATCCCTTCTAAGCACAGAGTAGAGCTTTAATTTAGTGCATCGGACCACCTTTTTTAAAAATAAAATATATGATCATATTAAATTACACAAATTTCAGGCTCAAAGGGATATGAAAGAACGTGAGATTCTTCGTCTGAAAAATGAAAGATTGCATTTAGAGATTTTGCAAATGTATTCAGAGTTGAACAAACAGATTTGTGCTAATTGTATTAATGCTCAACAAGAACAAAATATACTACCAGACTTTTCAAATGAGAATGCTAGCTTTAGTGAAGAGGTCAGGCTTTTTTTTTTTTTTTTTTTTTTTTTTTGTGTTAATTTTATATATATACCGACATGTTTACTATTAATTACTATAAATTTCAATATCTTTCAAAATTTCCTAAAATCCCAATATTTGACCTCTGATGATACAAGTTAATTACATTAGATACATATTGCTGATACATGTATCTAATGTGATTAACTTGTATCACAATAGTTACATACATTAGATACATGTAGGGCTAACTTGTATCTCAGAAATAGTAAAAAATATGAAATGTTGGGATTTAAGTAATTTTTAAGAAGTGGGGGGATTTTAAGAAATTTAGATAGTTATGTTGTGATTTTAGGTAATTTTTCTTTTTATTTTTTATTAATTAATTATATGTTGTTCGAACTCTTTAACAATATTTTATGTATTCATGTTCAAACCTTCAAATATGAAATGAATTCCTGAGGATCAGATATGCACTTATTAATATATTTAATAATTGTTATTTTCTACATACAATTACTCACACATTTTTTTCCTTCCCCCTCTTTTAACAGATATTCAATATGATTGATGATCTCGTGGAAATCTCTAATGATCACAATGATGGTTCGAATGACATAGATTTGGAGCTTCGATTGAAATGTAACAATGATCCAAATGGCCCAGATTTGAAGCTTAGATTGAGATGATGTTCAATCTGGCAATTTTTCAAGATTGAATTGAAGGTTTGGAACATTCTGAAGGCTTTTTGAAGATTGATAAGTGAATGAAAAGGGGGTTAATTAATGTTGATATTCAACTAGTTTTTTTTTTTTTTAGTACTATCTTAAGTTAATCTTGTAGCTATGTAAGATTTGGATTTTAATTATCATGTGCATAACTATGCAAAACTTGATTTTTAATTATCATACGCATAACTATGTTACTTTTCTTTATATATTTACTTTATGTTATGTTGGGGTTACAACTTATTTTTTGTTCTTCTTCTAGTCATATTAGAGTTGTCTCTAACATCTAGTAATTTGGATATATTTAGTATCTTTATACATCGACCATATATATAGATTTTTAAATGCAATCAAAGTTTAAATTATGTATACTCTAGTCAATAAATCTAAGAGCATACAAATTTAGTTCTTGATGATTAATTGAACACTTCGTTATTAATAAATTCAAGTAAATATTTCCTTGTATACTATATATCAATATCTTTTGACCTACTAATAGAAGACAATTTTCCATTTGTTTAACATTACCACTTATTATTTGCACAAAATTTCGACTACGCACTTCTAATTTTAAGTAAAAATTTTCCTTATATTGTATATTTTGACATGTTTTGTTTTATTACTTTCTTTAGTCATAGTTAAAAAAAAAAAAATTTAGTCTCTCTCTCTCTATATATATATATATTAGAGTGTGTGTTTTTCATTTTAAAATGTTATCAATTAATGTTTGTACATAGAATTACCTTTTAATTGACGTAATTGAAAACTACATAAATTCACCCCTCTTAGAGTTATACGTAATTTCAACCAACGTCTTTTTTTGTTCTTATTATTATTGCAGTTTCACTTTGAAAAATAGAAATAGTTGAAAATAAAAAGCTTTTTCATCGTTTATGTGATTTTCTTGTTTGTTTCATTCCATATTTACTCTCTCTTTAATTGTTCTCTTCTCATTTTCTTCTTTTAATAATTGTTGTGTTCGAATTAACTTATATATACCTGGACTAATTCACGAGTTATCTCTCTCACTATATTATAATTAATACTTAGTTACTTTGTCCACTAATACATAGACACATAATAAAAAATCACCTAGTGTATGTGTGTTTTGTGTTTTTTTTTGCTAAAAAATTAAGACACTAGGTGATTTCCTCCCATCTATACTATCCTAATTTTGATGGATAAAACTATCTGATGCATGTTGCTAGTGCGAGGTGATGAATATTTTATAAAATTAGTCGAGATTCTCAAAAATCGATTCGGATGTCACGATATTATATATATATATATTCAATTAACTACTGACATGCATGTACTATTTGGGATTTTTTTTTCTTTCCCTCTTAGGAATAAACTTCAGTCACTCTTTAAACTATCTTGAATGTTGATCAAAATCTTGAAACTAAATTTTTGTTATCAATATATTTTCATGGTACTGTATGTAGCGATGCAAACTAATTTTGTTGTAAAATATGTGTCTACTCGTTCACAACTTAAAAATATTTTTACAAAAAAATTATTTTAATCTCAATTTTATTTTTAACGTGACAATTTATTCATATTTCTAACTATCAAGATTGAGGAGGTGTGTGTATGCGTTGGTTTGGGTGGGGTGGTGGGGGGCGCAGATGAGAAGAATTCACACCCCCCCAAATCCCAATAATTTTGTTTTATGAAACTAAAAAATTGAAATAGTTTTAAGTATATTTTTTATCCTTACACCCCCAATAATTTTGTTATATGAAACTCAAAAATTGAAATAGTTTAAGTATATTTTTTATCCTTTAACTCTTATAAAATAATTTGAAAAAAGAAAACAACATTGACTACACTACAAAAGTGTAGTCAAATTTAGATGCAATAACCAAAAATTGCAATAAGTAAATTAAGCACTTCATCTAAATTAAATATTATCTGTGAAATAATTTTTTTTTAAAATGTTTGACTTTTCTTGGTGGTATTAATGAGTAGTTAGACTACATAATCTCACACTAAATATTTGTTAACAAAAATTCATGAATCGTCAAATATTTTTCATGTGAAAGATTTAATAAATCTAAAACAGGTCAAACTTTTTTCCTATATATATTTTCTTTAATAAGAATTCTTTATTTGTCCGTCACATTTTTATCTTCTCTTATTTCATTTTTCGATCATTCATGGCTTCTCAAGATGATGAAAATGTTGGGCCAAATTCTGATCAAAAGAATGAAAAATCAATATGTCGATATTCATTTGAACAAGTGATCGAAAAACTTGAAGAGTGAGTTTGTTAAATAAATAATTTTGTTTCCTTTTTAATTTTTTTTTAGATTTTTACTCATTTGTGATGTTCTTTACGGTGTCTTTTGTAGCTTTTTGTGCATCTCATTATTTAGAATGGGAGTTTGACTTGTCAAAAAATTTTCGATGACATTCCGATTGAACCTCTGTTGAATTTTTTTTTTTGGATAGTGAGATCTATAACTTTAAGTATATGTCTTGCCTCATGTTGCTAAATTATTTTTTCATTTTTAATTTTTAAAAATGTTCTCATTTTAGTTTTGATTTCGAACTTATCAAGTATGCTACTTTATTGATTTGTGATGTTTATGATTTGTTCAGATTTTAGTTTTTAACATGACTAAAAATAAAAGCATATTTCTCACTTCACTAATTTTAAATAAAGTTAAAGAAAAAGGTTGTTATAATTATGTAAATCATGAAAGAGGATAATTTCTTATCTTATTATAAATTTTTAAAAAAAGTAACTATATGAATATCTTAATGATAATTAAGAAGAATTCTTTAATCCAAATAGGATTAGCGATGTTTTTTTATTGTCTAATGACAGAAGATGTTCATATCTCTCATGGTTTTCCTTTCTTGTCATTTATTAATTTTCCTCTTTGTTTTGTTACTCCTTTGTTTGCTTATCAACTGTTTTAATATCATTATAATTTTTGTTTTCTAATCAGAATGTTCAGCAAGATGTCAGATCCAGAAAGTGATGTAATAGAGCAGCTGAGTGGGGAGCTAGGGCTTGACATAACACAAGTCAAAATTTGGTTTGACAACAAAAGATATCAGATTCAGGTTCTTATTATTATAAAATTTTAATGATCGCTTAAAAATTAAACTATTTATATATATATATATAAAGGTTTTTTTTTTTGTTTACTTTAAATAGTTCAATTTATTTTACAAAAAAATTTACTCCTTAAAAATTCCCACCTTATCTTAATTAAATTGTTGAATTCTCTTGACATGTCAAAAGAAGATTTTAGAGCACAACAAATGGTTAATAAGAAATGTTAGTTCTGTAAATATAGTTTTTGAGAAGTTACCCTTTCGAAAAATGTTTTGAGTTAGGTCTAATGTATGTTCATATAACTTATTAATGCTTAATCTTTCGAAAATATTTTGAAGGAACTTCCGCCTTTGTTTATAGCCCAAGCACTAAACGTAGACGAAAATGGAACTATTTATAATAAATATCTTTACTTAACTAATATAAAATAAATAAAGTTACAAAATTCTAAGTTATCGTCTAATGTTTAGAATTACTTACAAAAGTCGAGATAAGGTCATTTATTTTTTCATAAGATTATAAATTTGCTTAAATTGAATATTTAATCCATCGTCTAAAAGATTCCTAAGTTACAAGATGAATAAAAAAAAAAAGTGTCAATTACTACAACGGTGTCCTAACTAAAATTTTTGCTACACTACGTCTGTTAGTGTTATCACAACAATCGTGATTTCATCTTTTCGTTTGCTACATATATGTATGTATGAATTGTGATCATATTGAATTATCTTGGAGGTTCAGAGTAAATAGTAAGGTTACTGTCATGTGAATATAAGGGGTTCAAATCGTGGAAATAACTCCTTGTGGCCGGTCTGATCCCTTCTTTGTGCAGAGCAGAGTTTTAGTGCATCGGATCACTTTTTTTTTTTTTTTTAAAAATTATGATCGTATTGAATTACACAAATTTCAGGCTCAAAGAGATATGGAAGAACGTGAGATTCTTCGTTTGGAAAATGAAATATTGCATGCTGAGATTTTGCAAATACATTCAGAGTTGAACAATAGGATTTGTGCTAATTGCGATAATCCTGAGCAAGAACAAATCCTACAAGACATGCAAAATGAAAACGAGAATGCTACAATTACAGACGAGGTCAGTTTTCATTTCCTATTAATTAACTATATGTTACACGAATTCTTTAAAAATATTTGTATATTTGTGTTGAAACCTCAAAAAATGAACTACTTTTGGAGAATCAGATATGCACTTGTTAATATGGTTAATAATTGTTATTTTCTACATACAATCACTCACATATTTTTTCCTTCCCTCTCGTTTTAACAGATTACGATGATGTTCAATATGATTGATCATATCGAGGAAATCGCTAATGATTACAATGATGATTCGAATAGCATAGATTTGGAGCTCCGATTGAAACGTAACGATGATCCAAATGGCCCAGATTTGGAGCTCAGATTGGGATGATGTTCTATCTGGCAATTTTTCAAGAATGAATTGAAGATTTGAAACGTTTTAAAGGGTATTTGAAGATTGGGAAGCGAATGAAAAAAGGGTTTATTAGTGGTATTCAACCAGTGTTTTTTTAGTATTCTCTTTTAAGTTAATCTTGCAATTATGTTGAGACTTAGATTTTAATTATCATATGCATAACTATGTTACTTTTCTTTATATATTTACTTTATGTTATGGTGCGGTTACCAACTTTGAACTTCCTACTTTTTAAGTGCCTTTATTTAACCCCACCCCCCACCCCCCACCCCCATAAAAAGGTTACAACTTATTTTTTGTTCCTCTTCTAGTCATATTAGAATTGTCTCTAACATCTACATCTAGTAATTTGGATATATTTAATATCTTTATACATCGACCATATATATAGATTTTCAAATGCAATCAAAGTTTAAGTTAACTATAGTCAATAAATCTAAGAGTATACAAATTTGGTTCTTGACAATCAATTGAACACTTCGTTATTAATAAACCTAAGTAAATATTTTCTTGTATACTATATATCAATATCTTTTGACCTAATAGAAGATAATTTTTCATTTCTTTAACGTTATCAATTACTGTCTGCACAAAGTTTCGACTGCACTTCTAATTTTAAGTAAAAAATTTCCTTATATTGTATATTTTAACATGTTTTATTTCATTACTTTCTTTAGCCTCAGTTAAAGAGAATTTTAAAAATGGAAAACAATATATATATATATAT